>NW_028172958.1:0-37000 GCF_963971535.1 Notolepis coatsorum | reverse complement strand
TGCTATATGACAAATGACTGAACACTGGGACCTCTATTTTTACTTGTCTAGCACAGTCTCTGGAGCGTAACAGTAAGAAGCATTTTGTATAAAATTATTCTGTACTTCTGTATGACAACTATTAAAGAAACTTGAAACTTGAACATATGGAAAACAGTGGTAAACATTGGTACAACATTGCTAGAACAGATGTAACGAAACAGTCAGTATGACAATGTGTCAGGATGTGAGGTCACAGCATTGACAGTAGAGATGGCTGGCTTGGTGACACTGATGGACACCACGTCATGGATCTTCGAAGCTGTGATTCTTCTAGCTCTGAATGTATACCAGCCGTAGGATTTGTATTACAAGATTCTGCCACGCCAGCCATGCATGTGCAATGGGCAGTCTCCACTTTGCCACTTGAATGAAGGATAACCCATGGCTCGAGTGGAGCTTCCCTTAGCCGCTGAGAGTGCAAAACCTAAGACATAAATATAATTGAAATTAGTATAGAATAAATAAACAACCACTCAGAAGAAGCTTCACTTTAACAGCTAATCACCACCACAGGCTAAAATCAAAAAGTGCAAAAACAGTGCCACTGAAGGGACAATGTACAATGCATTGTACCAGATATAGCTATGAGCTCATTTACATCTGCAGTCTCTGTACACTAACATTAGGTGAATTGATTGGGGGACCCTGATTGTAACTGAGGGGTACAATTCCCTGACTGTATTGTTAAGTATGGTAATATTAAACCACTACCTCTTGTACTTTAACTTCTGGCCATCCAGTACATGATATAAATATGATGAACACTTTCCCACCTGATGAAACGAAGTCCACACAAATGTACAAATCGAATATTTAATATAGCAAAAGGTATATACAACGTTCACTTGTTTACACTTATGATTTGAAATGCACTTGTATGGCAAATGAGTATTCGTAGGTAAATCAACATTGAATGTCCAATCTCTGGTTACGCAGGGAGTAAGTATACAACCCGGTTCTCTAGGAAACTATAGCGATGGTACCTAAATGATTATAGCTGGATACACTAAGGGGGGGGGGGGGGTCCCGCTGGTTGTAAGACAGTAGGAGGGGGGGGTTAGAGAAGCCGCTGGCGGTATCCCATCTGGCCGACGATTTCTTGGGAGAATTCAAAGTCTTGAACACGGTGCCCACAGAACCTCGGTCCGCAGACGAATACAGCTGGACCCTCTGGTGGACGGTAGCTGCCGGTCCACAACGGAGAGACGTGAGGCGACCTCACTGGTGTAGAGCGCCGTCTCACCTTGCTCCTCTCCGGGGGGTAGTTCCAACACTCCGCAGTGTTGGCCGTTATCCATGGAATAATCAAAGCACCCAAAGCATAATCCAAGCCGTGGAAGGCTCGCCGTCGTCCGGGTAGAGTAATCCAATATACAGGTCCAGTCGCCCTGGCCCGGAGCTCCTCGGATGCAAGCACCACTAGTGGTCTGCCCAGCCTGGTTAAGACTCCAGATAACGTCAGGAACGATGGGGGTACTGATAACTTTATGACTCTAACCGAACGATGCACCATACATAAATAGACTATTATTAGCTTAATAGAATACGTCCAACTCGACGGTATAGTGCCAAACTATGACTATTCAACTATTAATCCACACGATATCTCAATGCCTATTCTGAGGCCAAGTAGGCCTTACTGCACCACACGTGCGTCGTGGGTGAGGCTTCGCGTCGGTTACTCGGTTGGAGGGTAAAGAACTGGACTAAAAGGGAAGTTCTACTTTACTTGCGCCATATATATATGCGCTGTGAACAAATAGTACCATTCGTATTTCGCCAGACGTATTCCTACGCGGAACCGGGCTTGCCACGACATGTTGGGCGGCACGATTGAACTTGAACCTAGGGGTATGGCTGCTGGCGCCAGGTTCTCGTCCAATGGTAGAATGAAACTATTATGGGCTGTTTAGTAGACTAAAGGGATATTCAGTGCATATTGTACAAGGAATATACAGGGGATATCAAACGATATACAAATACTATTTAAATATATATATATAAATAAATATATATATTCGGTTTAATCTGATCCTTCCCAACACTGATGTAAACAAGACGAAAGTCTTTCTCTGGTCTGCATCCCCTTAACAATTGTGTGTATTGAGCTGTACTGTATTGTACCCATTCTGCAATCTGTTAATAAAGTTTTCAATCAATCAATCAATCAATCAATACTCTATCACTGCACATAAATTAGTCATTTTCTTTTGAAAGTGGTCATCAATGGTTACAGGCAGCCATACTGAAATAAGTATAATGACACAAACATTCCGTGCAATCTGTTAAATAAAGTTATTTCATTCATTCATTCATTATTTCCACCGTTGTCCCTGGAGTAAACGTTACGTTACCTCGTTCGTCGTGTAATAACAAAGCCATCGTAGTTTTCAGTTGCATTCCAGATCCACCCTGTTGTTGACATGTCCTTAATTCTTTGAAAACATAACGTTACTGAAATTAATAAGGAATGCAATGTTCGCTAGCTTCACAATAAAGTCTCTCTCAGTCTCGCGCCGTCCCAACGTTGCCAGTGGCTCATGTTATCGACACAAAGGCACAGTGATGAATGAGGAAGTCAATACTCAATAGACCGCCGCCGGTCGACTTTGCGCCTCCTGGCGGCATAAAACAGAACAGCAGCCTGGGGTCCTAATTAATTAAAACGACGTGATATCACCGTGCGCGCGTCGTGGCAAAGCGTGCATGAAAACTAAAGGCTTCATCTGTAGCATGATTGACAGCCTTGTGGCCCAATCAGATAATGGTTTCTCTTGTGCCGTACTGTGGCTCTGCAGCGAGCTTGTTTTCAAAATAATTTTTATCTCAGTTTAAGAAGATAACTTGTTGGAGCTAATGTAGCTAAAGGGCTACCACCGCAGCTATCAGGCCCAGGGTGGAGTGTTTTGTTATTGTTCATGAACTTATTGTGCATCGTTTGATGATATATATATACACCTGCGATAAAAGCTAAACGTCACAACAACAACAACGTCATCGCCTCGCGGGCACTTTGAATGCTCTAGTACTGTAGATAGCGCTGCAATGGAGGAACGAGATATTGTCGACTAGCTTGCTTGCTAGCTAACGTTACGCAAGTCTTGTGAATGTCTAAACAGGGCTGATGGCATTGATGAAGATGATATCAATAACAACAATGCGCCGCCCTATCTGGATGAATGAATGGAAAAGATGACGTTGTGGGATGTATGCAGCAGGCGCGGCTCATCTAAGGTAAGAGACAATAATAATGTTGTTGAAACTGCCGCCGTGCAGTTGTAACGTTATGCAAGTCTTGTGAATGTCTAAACAAACGGCATTGTTTGATTGATTGATTGATTGAAAACTTTATTAATGACGCAATGAAGCATATAGCACTAGTTAGAGGGGACATTCGGATTCCTCTCGGATTCATTCATTGAGCAGAACTGCAATTCGCTTGATTGAATTGATTGATTGATTGAAAACTTTAACAGATTGCAGAATGGGTACAGTACAGTACAGCTCAATACATACAATACATACAATACAAAAGCTCAGCTGCAGAAACGTTGAGGAGACAATACCCACAGGACTTGGAGGAGAACTTTGTTTTCACTGTCTGTCTATTGTCTACACATTCTGCCGTGAATTGAATTGAATTGTAAAACTTTATTAACAGATTGCAGAATGGGTACAGTACAGTACAGCTCAATACATACAATTGTTAAGGGGATGCAGACCAGAGAAATACTTTCGTCTTGTTTACATCAGGGTCCCCCATTTTCAATTCATCATAACATATATGACATACATGACATACAGATAGACGGTACTGCTACATCTATACATTTATGACATGTACCAGACTTGCAAATACAGTACTGTTTGTGATATAAAAATAGTCCAGAAAAGGGAGTATATACATTTGACGTAGAAACTGTACATTGGAGGAGGTTGGGTAGGGGGGGGGACGGGACTGTACATTGGAGGTGGGGGTGGGGGACATACACTGTACAACTGTACAAACAAAACTGTACTGTACATTGGAATATTGACAACCATACTTGGTCATTTACTGTACATTGAGGGGGTTGTGTTAGGACATTTACAGGGGCCAGTCATAGCATACTGTGTTATTTTTTGATGGGCCCGAGCCATACTGTACATGGTCTGTTGGTTTGATCGGGCCGCCGAGCCACTGTATACTGTACATGGTCTGCTTGGTTTGATCAGGGGCCGCCGAGCCACTGTATACTGTACATGGTCTGCTTGGTTTGATCAGGGGCCGCCGAGCCACTGTATACTGTACATGGTCTGCTTGGTTTGATCAGGGGCCGCCGAGCCACTGTATACTGTACATGGTCTGCTTGGTTTGATCAGGGCCGCCGAACCACTGTATACTGTACATGGTCTGCTTGGTTTGATCAGGGGCCGCCGAGCCACTGTATACTGTACATGGTCTGTTGGTTTGATCAGGGGCCGCCGAGCCACTGTATACTGTTCATGGTCTGTTGGTTTGATCAGGGGCCGCCGAGCCACTGTATACTGTACATGGTCTGGTTTGATCGGGCCGCCGAGCCACTGTATACTGTACATGGTCTGCTTGGTTTGATCAGGGGCCGCCGAGCCACTGTATACTGTACATGGTCTGTTGGTTTGATCAGGGGCCGCCGAGCCACTGTATACTGTACATGGTCTGTTGGTTTGATCAGGGGCCGCCGAGCCACTGTATACTGTACATGGTCTGTTGGTTTGATCAGGGGCCGCCGAGCCACTGTATACTGTACATGGTCTGGTTTGATCAGGGGCCGCCGAGCCACTGTATACTGTACATGGTCTGTTGGTTTGATCAGGGGCCGCCGAGCCACTGTATACTGTACATGGTCTGTTGGTTTGATCAGGGGCCGCCGAGCCACTGTATACTGTACATGGTCTGGTTTGATCAGGGGCCGCCGAGCCACTGTATACTGTACGTCCCCAAAATGAATGGAAGCGAATGAGGAGCCTGACACCTGGGAGGAATGGGGGTGTTGCAGCGTTGGGGATGTTTAAAAAATATAATTTAATATATAATATAATAATTTGTGCTTCACCTAAAAATTTGGTCAGGAGCCTCCACTGGTTTAGAATGTGTCTTATCTTGCATAAAACACCAACACTCCGTGCCAATTTAGTCCTGACATATTTGACTTGAGGTTTCCAGTTGAGTTTGTGGTCTATTATCACACCCAGAAATGTATTCTCAAATACCCTCTCCAGTTTAATACTATCAATCATTAGTTCAACCGGTGTATTTGCTTGTGTATCACATTTACCAAATATCATGATTTTTTTTTTTTTTTATATTTAATGATAATTTATTTACATCAAACCACACTTTCAGCTTGGATAGCTCAGCTGTGACATTCTTTAAAAGCATTTGGAGGTTCTCTCCCTCACAGAAGACATTTGTATCGTCAGCAAAAATAACATTTTTCAATATTTTAGACGCATTACCTATATCATTTTAGGTAATGCGTCATCACTTTATATACAGTGATATTCTGAATACACAGCTGGCTGGTGTCATGATTGTGTTTACTGGTGGTGGACTATGTCCCCTGCATATTTGATTTGCAGCAGGGTATTTGACATCTTAGTGCTGCTAAGGTCAGGTTGCTGTGTTTTCTAGAAAGTGGTCATAAATAAGCTGAATCACACAGATAACAGGTGGTTTTGACATAAACCAGGACATTGAACATCTCTGTGTGCGTTCTCCTGACAAGCAATCACAATTATGATGAATCACTATACACATAATTATGTCATGAAAGACAAGTGTCATTTGAATATATGCAATACATATCATTTATATTTATGTGAGACAATCATAGATTTTCCACTACAGCCGTTGCAACGCACTCTCATTATCTTTGCTCTAAAAGACGCAAAGGGTGATCAATATCGTCCTAATGACATACCTGTATGTCATGTATGTCCCTATGCCATAAATGTCATGATGTCATGTATGTTGTGTATGTCATAAATGTCACTATGAATTGAAAATGGGGGACCCTGATGTAAACAAGACGAAAGTCTTTCTCTGGTCTGCATCCCCTTAACAAGTGTGTGTATTGAGCTGTACTGTATTGTACCCATTCTGCAATCTGTTAAATAAAGTTTTCATTCATTCATTCAGGTACAGTTTTGATTATGATCATTTGCTGGAGGTTTAAACTGCTGAGGTAAAAATGACCCTGTTATGGACACTGTTCTTTTCCTTTTTGAATATTGATTTGGTGCCACTGTTTGGTGCCTTGTTCTCTGTTGAGTTTTTGTGAAATAAATACTATTTTAAAACTGTTTCACGGTTTTGTGTCACTACACCCTCACCTTCTATGTCTGTGGCCTTGTGTTGTGTCCCCTTACTGCGGGGTGTAACAGACCCCAAGGATAAAGGGAATAAAGTAAATGTGAGGTTAATTAGAACATTTATGAATGAATTAAAACAAACTCAAGTTTACAAGTAAGGTTTCATAATGGAAACCAGGGACGTTTCCACAGAACGGTTCCTGTGAAAATGCTTGTACAGCACCTACCCATAAGATTTCTTAAATTAAAGCAGACAAAATGTCCAAATTGAATTCTCCAATTTAAATGTACAGTATGCACAACCCCCCCCCCCCCTCCTAAACATGTGTTTCTGATAGGCAGTCTTTTCTTGTCCATATAGAAACTGTTGTGAAGGATCAGATTAAACCGAATATATATATTTATTTATGGATATATATTTAATAGTATTTGTATATCGTTTGATATCCCTTGTATATTCTTTGTACATATACACTGAATATCCCTTTAGTCTACTACAGCCCATAATAGTTCATTCTCTCATTGGACAAGAACCTGGCGCCACCAGACAGGCCCCCTTGAGTCAAGTTCAATAGTGCCGACCAAACATGTCGTTACTAGCCCCGGTTCCGCGTAGGAATACGGCTACCGAAATACGAATGGTACTATTTGTTCACCGTGCATATAAATATGGCGCAAGTAAAGTAGAACTTCCCTTGTTCCCTTAGCCCTTAGTCTTTACCCTCCAACCTAGTAACAAGACGTGAAGCCTCACCCACGACCAGCGTGTGGTGCAGTATGGTCTATTTGGCCCCAGAATAGGCATTGAGACCTCGTGTAAATTAATAGCTGAATTGTCATAGTTTGGCACTGTACCGTCGAGTGGGACGTATTTCTATTAAGTTAATAATAGTCTATTATGTATGGTGCATCGTGCGGTTTAGAGTTCTAAAGTGAGTAGCATCCCCATCGCTTCCTCGTGTTATCTAGAAGCTTAACCAGGTTGGGCAGACCACACGTGGTGCTTGCATCCGAGGAGTTCTAGACGAGGACCGAGGGGACCTGCACATTGGATTACCTACCCGGACGACTGCTGAGCCCTATACGGCATGGAATATCTATTTGCTTTGGTGCTTTGATTGTGGAGCGGATAACAGCCAACACCGGTGAGTGTTGGAATTACCCCCGAGAGGAGCCCAGGTGAGACGGCGCTCAACCCAGACTGAGGTCGCCTCGCTTCTCCTTCGTTGTGGACCTACAGCCTACGGCTACCGTCTACAAGAGGGCCCAAGTGTATTCATCTGTGGATCAAGATTCTGCGGGCACTGTGTTCTGTACCTGAATTCTCCCCAGAAATCGTTGGCCAGATGGGATACAGCTGACGGCTCTCCTACCCCCCCCCCCCTACTGGCTTACAACCGGCAGGACCCTTTAGTATATCCCGCTATAATCATTAAGTACCATCGCTATAATTCCCTAAGAGCCAGGTTGTATACTTGCTTCCTGCGTAACCAGAGATTGGACATTCAGTGTTGATTTGCCTACGAATACTCATTTGCCTTACAAGTGCATTCAAATCATAAATGTAATAAGTAACTATTGTATATACCTTTTGCTATATTAAATATTTGACTGTTACCTTTGTGTGGACCTGATTTCATATGTGGGAAAGTGTTCATCATATTTAGATATCGTGTACTGTATGGCCAGTAGTTAAAGTACATAGAGTGGTAGTGGTTTAATACTTCCATACTTATCAATACAGTCAGGGAATTGTACCCCTCAGTTACAATTGGTCCTTCGAGCCGGAGGGTAACTAGTGTAATATTAATATAGTGGTATTAATATTAAAATGGCCTATGATGAACACTCCACGAAACGGTCCTCCTAAAGTAGAACGCCCGCAGCGCAGACGACAGCCACCTCAGTACTTAGAGGATTACGCTGTCAGTCAACTACCTAGCCTTCTACAGACGGTAAACGCGGTAAAAGTAGAAAGTAAAATTATGTCTGACCTTAACGACCAGGATACCCCGACCACAGAGGCCCTAGTGGGTTCTAATGTAACTGACCAAGCTCACGGTGGGGACCAGGAGGGAACTGACATGCCTTTACCCCCCGCCAATACCGAAGAAGTAGTCCCCGACCAGCTCCGGGAGGAAGACAACCCTACAGAGAGAGAACTCTGCACGGTACAAGATGAGGAGAGCGCCGAGGAGATAGAGCTCCAGGACTCCCCGCAGGAGAGCGCATCTCCCATGGGCACTGCCAGGAGCGGGTCACCCCAACCAGCGCCTTCTCCCAGCGAAGTGGACAAGATGCTGGCAAAGGCGTTCCTCGCCAGCCTAGCAGCAGCCACAGAGCGCGATCGGCTCCAAGCGCAGACGCTTAGTGAGCGCGAACATTCTACTCTGGAAAGAGAACGCATTCAAGCGCAGCAACGGAGCGACGAAGAGCGCATACGTCTGGAGATGAGACGCCTTCAGACGGAAGAGAATATGGCAAGAGACCGAGCAGACACCCAGCGTGCCGCTGCCGGTGCCAAAAGAGAGGCGGACCTCACCAAGCGCGAAACCGAGCGCGACAAGTTACAAGCGCAACTAATGGAGCAGCTGATCACCAAGGCAACACCCTCTCCCTCCGCCAGGGGTTCAAGGGCCTCGTCGAGACAACAGTCAAGGGCATCATCCCCTAACCGACCAAGCGACCCTGAACTTGACCACCAGAGAGAGCCTATACCCCCCGCAGACCCCCTTCCCCGACCGGTCCAAGCGAGACCCAGCTACAAGGAAGGAGCAGCATACACTGCGGAGAGGCTAAATAAACGACTACAGGATCTAGAGGACCTGACAGAAGAAGAAGAGGGAGAGGAGGAGAACCAAGCCCGACGACAGCACAGTACTCCACCGGACCAGGAGGTCCAGTACAGCCCAGGCTATACCCCCGCGGCGCTGCGCTACAGACCCCCGACTCTATTCACGGGTGAGCATGACGCACGACCAGCCCCGAGGAACAGCACCTGGACCAGCGGGCCATGGTACCCTGCCGGTACCAGCCCACAGAGAGGCGCAAGAGGAGACTCGCCTAGGAGGCCTCTCTCCCAACGCTCACCGATGTGCCAGCCATCCATGGCGTCATACATTGGCACACCGACGTTTCCAGACTTCACCCATGAGAATCGAGCACAGTACACGGAGCTCCGGATGTGCTTAGAGACAATGATGGTGGATGTCGCTGATGAACGCCACAAGTATGCAATATTACTGAAGCACCTGAAAGTACCCCGAGCGCACAATATAGCGCTAGCCTATGCCACCTCTACGACCCCATACACCGCGGCTCTAGCAGCGCTGGACCAGAGATATGGACGTATATGGGATTATGTAATCCAAGAGATAAGGCATATTGACCGCCTACCCCCAGCAACAGACAATCGCTCACTAGACGACCTGTCTATAAAAGTGCAGTCCCTGGTAGGGATGCTGGGAGCGCAACGAGAAAAGGGTATGCACGAGCTATACGCCAACTCTAACGTCGAGAGGATTTTAGAGAAGCTGCCGCCCGCCAGACAAGAACGCTTTAGGCGGCAAAGAGACCACCGTGATCCTAACGGTCCCGAACCATCCCTCCTCGATTTAGCCGACTTCCTGGCGAGAGAAGTCAGCAGCCTACGATTGGATACGTTCGTGCGGAGCACACCAAGCTCCAGAGAGGGACCTAGGAGAGTAAACGATGGAAGAAGATCGGTGACTGTCATGCACCAATCAGGATCAGTACCGAGCAGTAAGAACCACAGTACCCCCTCGATGAAAGAGAAGTGGAAGATGGTGTGCCCGTACTGCGAGAAGGAACACTGGCTGTCACAATGTGACCTGTTCAAGAAGATGAATGCAGAAGAAGTGAGTCACTGGATAAAGTCCAACAGGCGCTGTTACCGATGTGCGCGCAGTCACATGGCAGCCGAGTGCCGCCTAAAGAAGAGGTGCAGTCGGTGTGACGGAGCCCACCTAGACGTCCTACACGACAGTAACAGAAGAAAGCCTGCACCATCGAGCAGCACAAAGGCAAGTGTCATGTACATTGACCCCGCCATCAGCAGCGGCGCCCAGGTGCTCTTAAAGGTGGTCCGTGTAACATTGAGTTACCAAGATAAAGTCATGGACACTTACGCCGTCCTTGATGACGGGTCAGAGAAGACCCTTCTCCTCGCGTCCGCTGCGGCCCAGCTGGGACTGCGGGGGAGCGAGAACCAGATGACGATTCGGACAATAAGAAGAGATCTAAAGACGATAAAGGGCGAGAATGTCTCCTTCACTATCGCAGCAAGCGGGCAGCCAGAGAGACGGTATAGGATTACAAATGCTTTCACCAGCCAAGAAATAGGACTATCACAGTACACCTACCCCATCGCCAAACTGATGGATAAATATGTGCACCTGCGTCAACTACCTATCCCGCTCATAGACGGCGCCACCCCGACCCTGCTGATAGGCTCCGACCATGCAGACCTCATAGTCCCGATAGACCGGGTCCATACAGGACCCAGAGGCTGTCCTGCAGCAGTCGAGACCCGCCTAGGATGGACATTACAAGGCCCCCTCGCTAAATCTCTTAACCGAACAGCAGCCACTAGCTGCCTCCACTCCAGAGTGACAGAAGAAGACACCACTCTCCTGCAGCATGTCGAGAGGCTATGGACACTAGAGACAATGCCCTTTAAGAACGAAAAGAAAGACATTCGTTCTAAAGAAGACATTTACGCCATAAACCTCCTCGAACAAGGGACAAAGAGAGTCACAGTCAGCGGAGTGATGAGATACGCAACTCCACTCCTGAGGCGAGAGGGAATGCCCACCTTTCACGCCACGAAAGAAGCTACGGAGCGGTATCGATTGAACACAGAGCGGCGCCTAGCCAAAGACCCCGCTCAAGAGAGTGTGTACCGCGCTGAGATTGAGAAGCTAATCACAGCGGGACACGTAACGAAGATTGACATTAAAGAGGCCGATCAGACGACCGAATCATGGTACGTGCCGCACCACAAGGTCCACCACAACGGCAAGGATCGCATTGTGTTTAACTGCATCTACCAGATCGGATCCCAAAATCTGAATAAAGAACTCTTGCCCGGCCCCACACTCGGCCCCTCTCTACTAGGCGTGCTACTACGCTTCCGCCAGGACAAGGTGGCTATCAGCGGGGATATCAAAGGGATGTTCCTGCAGGTGAGACTAGTGGAGGAGGATAAGCCCCTGCTGCGGTTCCTATGGAGAGAGAGGATCGGAGATGAGCACCCAGCCATCTATCAATGGGAAGTCCTCCCTTTCGGAACCACATGCAGCCCATGCTGTGCTACATTTGCACTACAGAAACACGTCGCAGAGGACCCAGCAGCAGATGAAGAGGTCCGACACAGTGTGAAAAACAGTTTCTACGTGGACAACTGTTTACAAAGCGTTTCGACTCGAGAAGAAGCCGAGGCTCTCCTACTCAAGCTACGCGCCTCTCTGATCAAAGGCGGCTTTGATCTCAGGCAGTGGGCCAGCAGCGACCCGCAAGTATTGCGCAGCCTCTCCCCCGCGGACAAGGCCGCCAGTAGCGAGACCTGGATGGCGACCATCCCAGGAGAAGCCCAAGAAATGACACTAGGACTAGTCTGGCGCTTCAAAACAGACTCGCTCCACTATAGACACAAACCCCTGACCACGGAGCAGGGAAGGTCGACGGCAATACCGACCACCAGACGGAGTGTGTACAGAACACTCGCCAGACAATATAACCCGTTGGGATGTATTCTACCTTACACCACCAGGGCAAAGATGATTGTACGAGCACTATGGGACAAGGACCAGGGCTGGGACGACCCAATACCCGCACACCTTGCCTCCACATGGAGAGAGTGGGAGACGGAACTCCGCTCACTCCCAGGCGTCAATATACGCCGCAGCTACTTCCCACCCACAGTGAGGCCAGAGACATGCAAGATGGATCTACACGTCTTCAGCGACGCCTCCGAAGTAGCCTATGGATCGGTGGCCTACTTGCGTGCCCAAGAGAAGGGAGGAGAGATACACACTGCTTTCATCCTGGCTCGCTCAAGAATAGCCCCACGAAAGCAACAATCTATCCCGCGTCTAGAGCTCTGCGCAGCCCTAGCAGGAGCGCATCTAGCCACGTTAATCCAACATGAACTCACCATTGCTTGGGGCCCAGACTGTGGCGGAAGAAGTCCTAATGACAGTCCTCATGGAGATCGAGGGAGTATTGAACTCAAAGCCCCTCGGTTACGTCTCAAGTGATGTAGCAGATGTCGACCCAGTCACCCCCAACACACTCTTGATGGGGCGGCTGGACCCCGCGCTACCCCAGACAATGTACAGGCCTGAAGAAGCGAACGGCCGAAGAATGTGGAGGTACAGTCAAGTACTGGCTGACAAGTTTTGGAATAGCTTCCTACTCCACTACCTACCGTCTCTACAGACCCGCCAGAAGTGGTTAAAAGAGAGAGACAATTTGACAGAAGGAACAGTCGTCATGATTATCGACCAGTCACTACCCAGAGCTATGTGGCCGGCTGGCCGCGTAAGCAAAGTGATCACCGGTGCCGATGGAAAGGTCCGAGCAGCTGAAGTGCTCGTCCAAGGGCGGACCTACACACGACCCGTGGCGAGGCTAATAGAACTGCCAAGGCTCCCCGATACTATCGATGACGACCATGACCCCATGACTTTGTGAGTTGACTGACCCTTACAGCGGACATTGAGTGGTAGACAGTGCGGTTAATCTGTCTCTGCTTAGCTAATTAGGTGGGACTAATTAGGGGGCGGCTGTTGTGAAGGATCAGATTAAACCGAATATATATATTTATTTATGGATATATATTTAATAGTATTTGTATATCGTTTGATATCCCTTGTATATTCTTTGTACATATACACTGAATATCCCTTTAGTCTACTACAGCCCATAATAGTTCATTCTCTCATTGGACAAGAACCTGGCGCCACCAGACAGGCCCCCTTGAGTCAAGTTCAATAGTGCCGACGAACATGTCGTTACTAGCCCCGGTTCCGCGTAGGAATACGGCTACCGAAATACGAATGGCACTATTTGTTCACCGTGCATATAAATATGGCGCAAGTAAAGTAGAACTTCCCTTGTTCCCTTAGCCCTTAGTCTTTACCCTCCAACCTAGTAACAAGACGTGAAGCCTCACCCACGACCAGCGTGTGGTGCAGTATGGTCTATTTGGCCCCAGAATAGGCATTGAGACCTCGTGTAAATTAATAGCTGAATTGTCATAGTTTGGCACTGTACCGTCGAGTGGGACGTATTTCTATTAAGTTAATAATAGTCTATTATGTATGGTGCATCGTGCGGTTTAGAGTTCTAAAGTGAGTAGCATCCCCATCGCTTCCTCGTGTTATCTAGAAGCTTAACCAGGTTGGGCAGACCACACGTGGTGCTTGCATCCGAGGAGTTCTAGACGAGGACCGAGGGGACCTGCACATTGGATTACCTACCCGGACGACTGCTGAGCCCTATACGGCATGGAATATCTATTTGCTTTGGTGCTTTGATTGTGGAGCGGATAACAGCCAACACCGGTGAGTGTTGGAATTACCCCCGAGAGGAGCCCAGGTGAGACGGCGCTCAACCCAGACTGAGGTTGCCTCGCTTCTCCTTCGTTGTGGACCTACAGCCTACGGCTACCGTCTACAAGAGGGCCCAAGTGTATTCATCTGTGGATCAAGATTCTGCGGGCACTGTGTTCTGTACCTGAATTCTCCCCAGAAATCGTTGGCCAGATGGGATACAGCTGACGGCTCTCCTACCCCCCCCCCCCCTACTGGCTTACAACCGGCAGGACCCTTTAGTATATCCCGCTATAATCATTAAGTACCATCGCTATAATTCCCTAAGAGCCATGTTGTATACTTGCTTCCTGCGTAACCAGAGATTGGACATTCAGTGTTGATTTGCCTACGAATACTCATTTGCCTTACAAGTGCATTCAAATCATAAATGTAATAAGTAACTATTGTATATACCTTTTGCTATATTAAATATTTGACTGTTACCTTTGTGTGGACCTGATTTCATATGTGGGAAAGTGTTCATCATATTTAGATATCGTGTACTGTATGGCCAGTAGTTAAAGTACATAGAGTGGTAGTGGTTTAATGATACCATACTTATCAATACAGTCAGGGAATTGTACCCCTCAGTTACAGAAACTCCTGAACCTCAAAGCAGTTCATGTCTTCAATTATGCTTGAAAGAATAGACAAAATGTCAAAGAATAATCCAAAAAATACTTCCATATGGGAAAAGTACACTGTGGGAGCATTATGTTCTTTACTGAGTGAGAAGATGGTTTGAAACCACATAACTTCCCATTCAAATCAACATCTATGAATGGTCAATAGAGGCCTGCACCGAATGTTTATGTAGTTCTCCTTCTTCCAGCATGGCTGCCTGTGATTGATTGATTGATTGATTGATTGATTGATTGATTGATTGATTGATTGATTGAAAAGTTTACTAACACAAGGGCCAACGATCGGCTAACTGTTATCCAGAGTCACCAGAGGGATATGCAAAGGACAGACATACAGTCAGACATACAGTCACAGGTAAAGATGAGGACAGACATACAGTCACAGGTAAAGATGAGGACAGACATACAGTCACAGGTAAAGATGAGGACAGACATACAGTCACAGGTAAAGATGAGGACAGACATACAGTCACAGGTAAAGATGAGGACAGACATACAGTCACAGGTAAAGATGAGGACAGACATACAGTCACAGGTAAAGATGAGGACAGACATACAGTCACAGGTAAAGATGAGGACAGACATACAGTCACAGGTAAAGATGAGGACAGACATACAGTCACAGGTAAAGATGAGGACAGACATACAGTCACAGGTAAAGATGAGGACAGACATACAGTCACAGGTAAAGATGAGGACAGACATACAGTCACAGGTAAAGATGAGGACAGACATACAGTCACAGGTAAAGATGAGGACAGACATACAGTCACAGGTAAAGATGAGGACAGACATACAGTCACAGGTAAAGATGAGGACAGACATACAGTCACAGGTAAAGATGAGGACAGACATACAGTCACAGGTAAAGATGAGGACAGACATACAGTCACAGGTAAAGATGAGGACAGACATACAGTCACAGGTAAAGATGAGGACAGACATACAGTCACAGGTAAAGATGAGGACAGACATACAGTCACAGGTAAAGATGAGGACAGACATACAGTCACAGGTAAAGATGAGGACAGACATACAGTCACAGGTAAAGATGAGGACAGACATAGTCACAGGTAAAGATGAGGACAGACATACAGTCACAGGTAGAGATGAGGACAGACATACCGTCACAGGTAAAGATGAGGACAGACATGCAGTCACAGGTAAAGATGAGGACAGACATACAGTCACAGGTAAAGATGAGGACAGACATACAGTCACAGGTAAAGATGAGGACAGACATACAGTCACAGGTAAAGATGAGGACAGACATACAGTCACAGGTAAAGATGAGGACAGACATACAGTCACAGGTAAAGATGAGGACAGACATACAGTCACAGGTAAAGATGAGGACAGACATACAGTCACAGGTAAAGATGAGGACAGACATACAGTCACAGGTAAAGATGAGGACAGACATACAGTCACAGGTAAAGATGAGGACAGACATACAGTCACAGGTAAAGATGAGGACAGACATACAGTCACAGGTAAAGATGAGGACAGACATACAGTCACAGGTAAAGATGAGGACAGACATACAGTCACAGGTAAAGATGAGGACAGACATACAGTCACAGGTAAAGATGAGGACATACATACAGTCACAGGTAAAGATGAGGACAGACATACAGTCACAGGTAAAGATGAGGACAGACATACAGTCACAGGTAAAGATGAGGACAGACATAGTCACAGGTAAAGATGAGGACAGACATACAGTCACAGGTAAAGATGAGGACAGACATACAGTCACAGGTAAAGATGAGGACAGACATACAGTCACAGGTAAAGATGAGGACAGACATACAGTCACAGGTAAAGATGAGGACATACATACAGTCACAGGTAAAGATGAGGACAGACATACAGTCACAGGTAAAGATGAGGACAGACATACAGTCACAGGTAAAGATGAGGACAGACATACAGTCACAGGTAAAGATGAGGACAGACATACAGTCACAGGTAAAGATGAGGACAGACATACAGTCACAGGTAAAGATGAGGACAGACATACAGTCACAGGTAAAGATGAGGACAGACATACAGTCACAGGTAAATATGAGGACAGACATACAGTCACAGGTAAAGATGAGGACAGACATAGTCACAGGTAAAGATGAGGACAGACATACAGTCACAGGTAGAGATGAGGACAGACATACCGTCACAGGTAAAGATGAGGACAGACATGCAGTCACAGGTAAAGATGAGGACAGACATACAGTCACAGGTAAAGATGAGGACAGACATACAGTCACAGGTAAAGATGAGGACAGACATACAGTCACAGGTAAAGATGAGGACAGACATACAGTCACAGGTAAAGATGAGGACAGACATACAGTCACAGGTAAAGATGAGGACAGACATACAGTCACAGGTAAAGATGAGGACAGACATACAGTCACAGGTAAAGATGAGGACAGACATACAGTCACAGGTAAAGGACAGACATACAGTCACAGGTAAAGATGACTTCCTTTATAGAATTCCCTGATGTTTGTTTAGTTTAGTTTAGTTTAGTTTAGTTTAGTTTAGTTTATTTAGGATCCACATTCCACAGTAACAACTACTCTTCCATTCCATGTAATGGATGTAGACCAGAGTTACCTTTCATTGTTCAACCATTCCCCATGATATGAGTCTCTGTTGGAGTATGTGTAGACGCCATGACCATGACGCAGGTCTTCATATGAGTCTCTGTTGGAGTATGTGTAGACGCCATGACCATGACGCAGGTCTTCATATGAGTCTCTGTTGGAGTATGTGTAGACGCCATGACCATGACGCAGGTCTTCATATGAGTCTCTGTTGGAGTATGTGTAGACGCCATGACCATGACGCAGGTCTTCATATGAGTCTCTGTTGGAGTATGTGTAGACGCCATGACCATGACGCAGGTCTTCATATAAGTCTCTGTTGGAGTATGTGTAGACGCCATGACCATGACGCAGGTCTTCATATGAGTCTCTGTTGGAGTATGTGTAGACGCCATGACCATGACGCAGGTCTTCATATGAGTCTCTGTTGGAGTATGTGTAGACGCCATGACCATGACGCAGGTCTTCATATGAGTCTCTGTTGGAGTATGTGTAGACGCCATGACCATGACGCAGGTCTTCATATGAGTCTCTGTTGGAGTATGTGTAGACGCCATGACCATGACGCAGGTCTTCATATGAGTCTCTGTTGGAGTATGTGTAGACGCCATGACCATGACGCAGGTCTTCATATAAGTCTCTGTTGGAGTATGTGTAGACGCCATGACCATGACGCAGGTCTTCATATGAGTCTCTGTTGGAGTATGTGTAGACGCCATGACCATGACGCAGGTCTTCATATGAGTCTCTGTTGGAGTATGTGTAGACGCCATGACCATGACGCAGGTCTTCATATGAGTCTCTGTTGGAGTCTGTGTAGACGCCATGACCATGACGCAGGTCTTCATATGAGTCTCTGTTGGAGTATGTGTAGACGCCATGACCATGACGCAGGTCTTCATATGAGTCTCTGTTGGAGTATGTGTAGACGCCATGACCATGACGCAGGTCTTCATATGAGTCTCTGTTGGAGTATGTGTAGACGCCATGACCATGACGCAGGTCTTCATATGAGTCTCTGTTGGAGTATGTGTAGACGCCATGACCATGACGCAGGTCTTCATATGAGTCTCTGTTGGAGTATGTGTAGACGCCATGACCATGGCGCAGGTCTTCATATGAGTCTCTGTTGGAGTATGTGTAGACGCCATGACCATGACGCAGGTCTTCATATGAGTCTCTGTTGGAGTATGTGTAGACGCCATGACCATGACGCAGGTCTTCATATGAGTCTCTGTTGGAGTATGTGTAGACGCCATGACCATGACGCAGGTCTTCATATGAGTCTCTGTTGGAGTATGTGTAGACGCCATGACCATGACGCAGGTCTTCAGCCCAGGATCCTAAAGGATGAAGAGAAGGAGAACCTCAAACTGAGTTCAATCAAGACCCACAATGGGGGTTTGGTCTTTTCCTGATGGGGAGTCAAACAACGAGAGTAGCAAGATACCTTTTAATGAACTGGGGTCCAAGGGTGAGAAACTACATTTCCCATTTAGGTCCACAGCTGATTTAATTTTTAATATGAAACTGTATGATTTGGGTGTGTCTCTTCTCAGTTTCTAGGGGGGGGGGGGGGGGAAGTAACAACAGGGTTGTCAGGCCTCTGGTTTATTCAACCTCTATATCCTTCTCTCTACAGTACCTTGACTCTTATCTCTGGGCAGGTGTCTGGTTTGATTGATTGATTGAAAATTGTATTAGCAGATTGCAGAATGGCTCAATACACACAATTGTTAAGTGGATGCAGACCAGAGAAAGACTTTCGTCTTGTTTACATCAGGGTCCCCCATTTTTTATTAATAACAACTTATTATGATGTTTCTTCTTGACTTGTTTAAAGTTTCAAGTTTAAAGTTTCTTTATTAGTTGTCATACAAAAATACAGAATACTTTTATATGAAATGCTTTTTTCTGTTTTGCTCCTGAGAGTGTGCTAGATAAAAATAGATAAAGTATAAAATAGAAAGTCAAAAGTACGTAAACAAGTGTAAACAAAAGTGTTCATCAATATAGATATATACAATATACAATACAGAGTAGAAATAATTTACAGTACAATACAGTATAAAGTACAATGCAGAAATGGGATGAGGTACAACTTAGGGTAAGGTGCAAGTTGTAGTTGAAGAAGACTTGTCCAGCCCATAGGGGCATTGCCTTGTGATTTCGGGCTTTACAAATAAATTTGATTTGATTTGATAGATGATATATACTGTAGACTACATAGCTTGGTTTTGCTCAGAAAAATACCAAATCTTATTTCAAATTCGCAAACAAAATCCAGTCTTAAGTTACAACCATATATTATTCAGTTGTATCATTCTCTTTTAATTATTATTTTATTAAAGTCCAGAGTAACCATTTCTATTCAGTTTACATGAAGCTATGGACTGGATTTGGATATTGATCTGACATACTGACCAAGAGCAGTTTCATGCATTTAGAACTTGAAATTTTCAATCAATCAATCACTGCGCAACGTTTTTTTTCCGCACAATTAACACTTTCAGTGCCACCAGAGGGCGCACGACTTAGTGCTTGAATGCCACCATCGGCGCCAATGTTAACGTTAATATCGCCTAATCTATGTTTTTTTTTTTTTTTGGTCTTTTTCCCCCTCCATTTTCCTCCGATTTTCTCCCATCCCAATGTTAGTCGTATGCCAATTCCCAGTCCCTTCCTGGTCGCTGCGCACTTACCCCCCACAGTCAGATCATCTGGGAGAGTGGAGGCTACCACGTGCTTCCTCCGACACACGTCCAGCCAATCACCGCTTCTTTTCACCTGGCAGCGCGGATTCTCATCGAGAGGGCGTAGCGTGTGGGAGGACCACACTATCCCCCTCAAGTCCTATCCGCGCTTAGCAGGCGCCCCGACCGAACTGTAGGAGTCGCTGTTTACAACGACCCGGACCCACCCCGCCAGCTTCTCCCACCCTCTAATACAGCCAATTGTATTAGTGCAGACGGCCAGCCAAGCTGGTGACAACCCAGGCGAATCCAGCTCACAGCTCCGGGGCTGGTGACGAACGCAATCTCCGCTAACCGCTCGCCTAATCTATGTTTTAAATGATGGCTATGTGTCTAATCTGCCCGTCGCTTATCAAAGAATCATTTTCCAGTCAGTGTTGTCAAGGCAGATTGGTTTTTTATCGCTTCATTTCCGTTTGAGAGCATTTTGAAAAGCACCCGTTTTGAGGTGAAAAACAGCCCATTCTGTGATAATCGCCTTTTACTGGAATATTCCAGAACGTTGATATTTGTCGGCCTATTTATGAATCATTTTCAAATAAACGCTAGATGATCAATACTATACGTGCACGCACGCACGTTCGAGGCGCGCACGGATAATAGCTGCTTTCATTTCCTCGTGGATTTTACAGTGAAACAGCTGGAGCACATATCACAAAAAAGCTTATATCTTCATGAAAACGAGTCTGATTATCCTAACACTGATAACATAGATACCTTACCTGACATCAGATGGTATCCAACTGGTATATTCCAATTCCTAATCACCATTCGAAAAAATCGATAAGTGTATAGATCTAACGTGTATACAGTAGAACTCATGATCCGCGGGGCTCAGAGCCCCCTGAATGAACTCTGGTACTCCGGCTGCATGGGTGAGAAGTGAAATGTGGGCTGGAATATTTTTTTTTCCCATTTTCATTGAGTCCATTCCAAAAGGGTGATTTACCATCTGGGAGACGATAGGGGGTGCTTTTTTCACATCTGATCGCCGGCGGCCCTTGGGTAGGCTAGGGTAGGCTCGCGTGATGCAATATGATTTCAGATCGCTAAAAAAAAAAAAAAAAAAATCAGAGAAATCTTGTGAGTAGCTTTCAAAGTAACTATCGTAAACACGAGTTTAGCCGTGAGTGGCTCTCAAAGTGTTAACAATTGTGTGTATTGAGCCGTACTGTATTATTTGTACCCATTCTGCAATCTGTTAAATACAATTTTCATTAATTCATTCATTCACAGACAGTAACACAGGACAAAAACACATTTCAACCCCCTCCCTTCCCTAATTATAATTTAAATTGACATTCACGTAAAAGTAAGCTTACTATTATAATATTATATTCTTGTCTCCAAAGTGTGTGCATGTTTTTTTTCTTCCTGAGGATGGCGCCATCCCCCCATCTAAACATGATGTGTTTCTTTTCGCTTCTTGATTGATTGATTGAAAACTTTATTAACAGATTGTAGAATTGGTACAGTACAGTACAGTACAGCTCAATAATTGTTAAGGGGATGCAGACCAGAGAAAGACTTTCGTCTTGTTTACATCAGGGTCCCCCATTTTCAATTCATCATAACATATATGACATACATGACATACAGATAGACAGTAGTGCTACATCTATACATTTATGACATACCAGATTTGCAAATACAGTACTGTTTGTGATACGAAAAGAGTCCAGAAAAGAGAGTATATACATTTGATGTAGAAACTGTACATTGGAGGAGGTTGGGTAGGTGGGGTGGGGTTGGGGGGGTGGGGGGGACTGTACATTGGAGGTGGTTCGGTGGGTGGGAGGGGTGGGTTGGTGGGGGACACTGTACAACTGTACAAGCAAAACTGTACATTGGAATATTGACAACCATACTTGGTAATTTACTGTACATTGGAGGGGATTGGGTTAGGACATTTACAGGGGCCAGTTTCGAATTGCAGTCTCCCGTAGGTGTTCTTTGAGAGTGGTTTTGAAAGTGGGTATTGATTCACATTCCTTTACAGCTTTGGGTAGGGCGTTCCACATTGATGTCATGTACATGGGTACCTTGGTCGTGTAGTGTATCTTGTAGACCAGGCCCATTGCAAGTTCCTGTACTCTGTCGTCTACTCTAAGCCATCCTAGGTTGTCAAAGTGGGCAGGGGTGATCAACGTCCTTTTAGCTTGGCCCTCAGAGCCCACCACTTCTAAATATTCTATATATTTTTTAAAGTGACATATAAAAACGCCACTGTGCGTGCGTGCACGTGTATGTGTGTTTGGGGGGGCCTCCACAAGAATCTGGCCCAGGGGCCTCTGAAGTCTTAATCTGGCCTTGGAGAGGAGTATGTATATTTTAGATTAGATTAGATTGAAATATATTGTCATTATACAGCACAAGTACAGTACGACGAAAAGACGTTTGGAATCCAACCAGAGTGCAAATGTAACAGTAAAGTGCAACAGCAATATACAATGTACAGGTGATTAAACTGGGTACAAAATATATAAATGAGTACTACTGAGTGTAGTGCTAATCAGATGTATGTGCAGAGTTGTAATACCAATATGTACATATTGCCTTCATGTATGTATTATTTATGAATAATAATGTGTTTTTATCCATGTTCTGTCATTCATCATTAGGGTGAACCAGAAGTGGTGGATCCTACCAACCTATTTGCCAGTTTACCACAATCAACACCCAAGAAAATGTGTCCAGAAAACCCTGCAGAGTTCAAACTCCCACAGCTGACTAGTCCTCAGCAAACAGTAACCCGCAGAAAACCATGTATTTCCCTGGCACCCAGCTGGACACAACAATCGGTAGGCTAATTAATCATATCTCATGCTATGAATTTTCTATTACTTTTCAATGTAATCAATGTAATGAAAGTTATTTAATTTGTAGGACATGGCATCTTCTTCCACAATGACTACGTGCAGGACAAAAACAAGGCTAACCTTCCATGTGACTGAGTATATGTTATCTATCTAGGATCCCTAATAAAAGTCAATACATTACATTTGAGTAATTTAGTCAGTGCTGAAACACTCATGTAAAGGTGAGTAGAGAAACTAAACATGTTCATGTTGGTTTGTCCGCAACAGGAAACGCACCAAATGGAATCTAGTGAAATGGACATCAGTGCATCATCATCAGCTGTGTTGGACATCAGCATGACTTCAGAGGCTGCTGCTGATCCTGCAGATTCATGTTGTGTCCCCTTGACAAGCTCCTCGACCTCAGGCAAGACATCTAGTTCAGGAGGCACATCAAGCATCGCTGGACTAATAAGAGCAAGAAATAACAACAAGTGCATTGTGAATGAGTCCAATCTCATGGAACTCTTCCAAAGGTGTCATATTTGTGGAGATGCATTGTGTGACCTGAACCAAGACATATCAACATCTGGCAGCAGAATCAAAGTGACATGGAAATGCAACGATGGACACACTGGAGACTGGGAGTCATGTCCAACTGTACGTGGAATGGCTGAAAATAACCTGCTAGCAGCAGCAGCAACACTTTTCACTGGTGCAACTTACATTACATTGCTGATTGGGCTTTTGAAGCTTCAGCTGCCTCAGAAAACAACAACGTACTACAATATACAGTCCAGCTACCTGATTCCAGTAATTGGAAAAGCATACGAGGAGCAGGGGAATTCAGCTGTGTGCGTGTGTGTGTGTGTGTGTGTGTGTGTGTGTGTGTGTGTGTGTGTGTGTGTGTGTGTGTGTGTGTGTGTGTGTGAGACCTCAGCTGAGGAATAAAGAGGCTCAGTGCAGAGAGAGCAAGATCACACACACACACACACACACACACACACACACACACACACACACACACACACACACACACACACACACACACACACACACACACACACACACACACACACACACACACACACACACACACACACACACAATCATCCTGAGAGGATAGCCATTCACTATAACACACACACACACACGCACGCACGCACGCACGCACACACACACACACACACACACACACACACACACACACACACACACACACACACACACACACACACACACACACACACACACACACACACACACACACACACACACACACACACACACACACACACACACACACACACACACACACACACACACACACACACGCAATCAACCTGAGAGGATAGCCTTTCACTATAACACACATGCACATACAGTTTTTAAACTAGTGTAAACAAAGGTGTTCAATATACATATATACAATACAGAGTAGGAAAAAAATTAGTAACTGAGTTACAATACAATATACAGTACAATGCAGAAATGGGATGAGGTACAACTTAGGGTAAGGTGCAATGAGTTATGAGTTGTAGTGCAAATCTCTTTACCAATCAATATAAAGTGGGTGCTACAGTGAGTTGTTTGTTTAAAGTGAGTGTGTGCGTGTGGATGTGTGTGCGTGTGTGCTGTGAGTGTAGTTGTTACATAGTGTTATTGTCGTTGAGCATCCTGACGGCCTGGGGATAGAACGAGACTACCTTGGAGACAGGGAGACATACATAAATACATGTAATAACAAGTATATATATGAATAGAAGCACAGAAATGGTTAGAGTTCCTGTTTGCAGCATTTCTTTTACAATAAGCAGTGCAACAATATAACAAAATGATTCCCACTTATAGTAACTAGGAGTTTACTTATTTTGTATGTATTCCGCTCGGATCCATTTGAAGTATAGGGTATGGGTTTAGACATTGGTCAGTGTAGGATCCAGAGTGTTTACAATATAAATTTGGACGTGACAATGTGTCTTTAGTGACTCACAGTTGGGGGAAGGGTACAGAGGGCACAGCAGCAGTCCGGTCAGAGTGGCACAAAGAAAAAAGACAGGAGCTGTAATACGTAGTAGCAATAGAATCAAAGTATATAAAGACAATTATGAAATGAAAGTAGTAAATAGAAATAATAACAAAGTCTTATACCTTCACAGACGACAACAATCATAGAATTATCCTTCTGAGCCTTTGAATTGTGACGTGTGTGCTTTAATGGCCTCGTCTTTGTTTGGTCTGGGAAGTAAGCCGATGTTTGATTAGAGCACAAGCAGAAATCATTTTAGCATTACCATAACATTCATTTTGAAGTGAATTGACTTTGCAATAAGGTGTGTGTGTACTTGTCTACCTTTTGTATCTCCTTTTGACGAGCTACAGCACCACCACATGTGATTGCTTATACTTTTCATATATACTTGTGCTCTAGTTTTACTGCTCGGCGATTTTAATGTTCACGTATGCTGCCCAAATAAACCCCATGTGAAGGAATTCCTGCACTTAATTGAGTCTCTTAATTTTAGCCTACATGTTAATTCCCCAACACACAAACTCGGCCACATTTTAGATTTAGTTTTAACAGCAGGGCCCCATTCCTCGTACGTGGTTCAACTAAGTCGATCAAGATGTCATTATCCAGATTCAGTTAACCCGATGTTTGAAGCCGGGATTTTCCTGTTCCTCGAAGGTGGATTCAGTCTCGTTAACTCGTTAATGCTTTGCTCTTGCTGCTTGTTTTACACTGATTTTATGTTTTATTTCTTACTGATGTAAAGCACTTTGAACTGCAATCGCCTGTATGAAAGGTGCTATACAAATAAAGTTATTATTATTATTATTATTACTGAGACACAGTTCTTTCAGATAGATAGTTTTTAAACCAGCTCAAAGCCGTTTTACCAAGACCTATATGCAGCCAAGCCTCTGCAGTAATGCGTGATCCACAGAGTCAAACGCTTTAGACAGATCAACAAACAATGCTGCACAGTGTTTTTTCTTGTCTAGTGCTTCAATTATGTCATTTGAGACTAGCATAGTCGCTGAAGTACTATGGATCTGAAGCCTGACTGAGACTTGTTAAGAATATTATGGTCAGCTAGAAACTCTTTCAGTTTGTTTACAAGAGATTCAAACACTTTGGCCATTACAGACAATCTGGAAATAGGGCGATAATTATTTAGGTCAGAGGGGTCTCCGCCCTTTAACAAGGGGAGAACCATGGCCGACTTCCATGAGCTAGGTAATTCACCAGATATGATATGAACATTTCCTGATGACGCTGCCATTTTAGCTCTAATTAAGAATGACAGTGACCTAGCTGACTATTATTTGGAAATCCAGTGGTTTGTAAACTGGTGCGACAATAACTGTCTGGTTTTAAATGTTAAGAAGACTGAGGAGATGGTGTTTGACCCCAGAGGTGTTGGGGACCACAGGCCTGTGGTCATCCACACACAGTCCTGTGCATAAATTAAGAAACATGATTTAAGTTGACAAAAACCTCTGCCAGCGTGACAAATGCACCCCATTTCATTGGCTGTCAGTCTGTTACACCTATACACGGCTGGCCCTGGCGTGACAGGCGGGGATACTGACCACTATACTAACGAGGACCACCGTGTCAAGGATCAACGAACTGGGCCCACAATTTGGACAAGTTCCCTGCTCCAATGTGGGAAGAAAGCACCCAATTGAGGACCATGCTCATGCATTAGTGTAATAGTGTGTAATAGTGTCTTATAAGGCTGTCTC
Organism: Notolepis coatsorum; assembly: GCF_963971535.1. Taxonomy (NCBI): domain Eukaryota; kingdom Metazoa; phylum Chordata; class Actinopteri; order Aulopiformes; family Paralepididae; genus Notolepis; species Notolepis coatsorum. Next base: position 10,452 of record NW_028172958.1, on the reverse strand, counting down.
CGAAGACTGTTTTTGGGATTCAAACTTCGTCTGGGTTTTTCGAACGGATGTTCGAACCTTCGTTTTTTATTCAAAAAGACATTTTCCTTTTTTTTTCTTTTTTTTCTATAAATATCCTCAAACTAAATCCTCAATTAGAATAAAGTGAGTAATCTGATTAAATGAGTATTTTTTTTATTAAATCAACTTTCTTTAATGAATATAACTCATCAGTTTCTTAATACTACTATACTGTACTATAGTGTAGCCTAATCTTTATCTGCAACTGTGAAGAAAAACCCCTCTGGTTTAAACAGAATGAATAGACACATAAAACAAATATATTAAAACAAATGTTTTTTTGAATAAAAAAAAAAAAAAAAATGTGAATGTTGATTTAGAATTCGAATGGCAATGTAACGAATGAAGGTTCGAACATTCAAATGTTTGGGCTCAGCCCTAGTGTCTTAGTGTAATATGACAGTGGGAACCAACACCATGTAGACCAGGGATCGGCAATAGGCGGCCCGCGGGCCGAAATTGGCCCGCCAGCAATAATTTCTGGCCCGTCAGTTTATTTTGAGAATATGATATTTATTTTATTTTAATCATTTTTTTAATTATTATTATATTTATATTATATTATATTAATATTATATTTGATATATATATATATATATTCTTTTTATTATATGCATACTTTATGTTTTATCCATGTTGAGAGTGAATAACAGGTGAGTGCAATGTACCGTGTATATAGGCTTGCTCAAAGTGAGGTGGACAGCGCTGGTGCTGAAATTGGAAACGCGAGTCCATGAAATAAAAACACGGTTCAGTAAATCATTCAAGCTTTATCTTTACTCGAGTCATGACTGACGGCACCACACATGCATGTGAACAGTAATGCAATAAAAAACAATGCAAAAACAATGCAATTAACTTTAAAGAAAAAGTGCTTGAAGAAGCTCCTGAAATGACGGCGCTATAGGTATTTGAATTAAATGAAAAATACAATTTGGCATTAAACAGTAATGCAATTAAAAACAATGCAAAAACAATGCAATAAATTTTAAACAAAAAGAGTGCTTGAAGAAGCTCCTGAAATTACGAGACATTCGTTAACTAATTGAAAAATACAATTTGGCATTAAACAGTAATGCAATTAAAAACATTGCAAAAACAATGCAATTAAACTTTAAACAATTTGGCAATAGCAGGCTTAGTATTCACTTTAGTTTAGTGTGAAAAGTGGCATCTCCCGTCGGTCACTATTCGCTGGATATCTGGTGATATGGACGTCACTTTAATCCGCAGGCAGTTCTCAAGGCTTTTATGCGTCAGTCGGTTCCTCTGAGATGTCTTTATCGCATTCATTGATGAAAAGGACGACTCGCATACATAGGTGGAAGGAAACATTGTGAGCACATACAATGCGAGTCTCTTGATGTTACTGTACTCTTCTGAGCATGCTATCCAAAAGGCACTCACAGACTCTGCACTCCGCAACGCATCGCTGACAAGGGAGGTTGTCTGGAAGTCCATTAGCTCCATTTCCAGTGCAGCCTCATCTAACAAGGGGATCATTCCTTTCGCCAGGGAGGAGAAGTGTCCACCAGGTTTGACTGTGAGAGGGTCACGTACAAAGGCAATGATTTCTTTTGGGATAGAGTAGTCATCAAACCTAGAGGTGAAGTTGGCTCGTAGCTGCTTGATGAAGTCAACCATCATCTCCGTCACTTGTCCCGATGCCTTTTTTAGTGTGGTGAAATGTAGGAGCCTGCCACCAGTGGATATGTCTGTCTCAAACACCTCCAGCTTCCTCGTGAACGATTCGAGCTTTTCAACCATGTCCACGATGGTTTTATCTCTCCCCTGTAGCTGAAGGTTAAGCTGATTTATGTGGCCAAATATATCAGATAAAAATGCTACATTGGATATGAACTTTATGTCTCCCAGGAAGGCAAGGTGGTCAGCTGCTGCCTTGCTCTTGCTCAATGCAAGGAACGCCTTGACCTCATCCAGTAGCGCACAGAAGCGGTCCAATGCCTTGCCTTTGCTCAACCAGCGCACGTCATTGTGTAGCAGCAGGTCACCGTGGGTGGCATCTTCTGACTCAGCCACAAGTTGTCGGAAAAGCCGATGCTGGGTGCTTGACGTACTTCTGACAAAATTAATGACTTGCATCACTTTATCCATAACGCCCTTTAGCTCGCCACTGAGCCTGGCACAAAGGACACTTTGGTGGATGAGGCAGTGCAGCCCATGCATTTGGGGGGCGAGTTCCTTCAACCTGCTAACTAGACCTCTGTGCTTTCCCACCATAGCAGGAGCCCCGTCTGTCACGATTAGGTTAACCTTCTCAAATGACAGTGAATGCAGCCTAAACAACTCTTCCAGTTTAGAAAACAGAATATCTCCAGTGGTGTGCCCTTCTAATGGGATTAGAGACAGCAGCTCTTCCTTGAAATCCTTTCCATCAAAATATCTCACATACACGCACAACTGGGCTACATCTGTGCAGTCAGTGCTCTCATCAATGGCTAAGGAAAAGTTATTGGCTTGACCAATACACTCAATAATTGTACCCTGCACCGCGTCTGACAGTGCTTCTATGCGGCGGGAAGCGGACCCTGCAGAGAGGGGCAGCTGTTTCACTGACGCAATTATTCCATCCATTGATTTGTCAGTGGCAAGTTCCTCCAAAACAGTCACCATCATCTCCTTGAAAACCTCTGCGTCTGTGAATGGCTTGTTGTGCTTTGCGAGCAGCCACGATGCCTTTAGAGACGCACTTGTCACTTTTTGTTGGTCTGTGAGGCCTCGCACCAGGATCCTGTTGCTGTGTGCATATCCAGCTTTCAGCGCTTCAATTTTGCGCTTTCGTGCCTCTGTCTTTGGTGGGAAGAACATTTTAAAGTTGGCATGTTTTGTATCGTGGTGCCGTCTAATATTGTATTCTTTGATAACAGACACACCTTCATTGCAGATCAGACAGGTGGGATTTGCATGAATGAATCCAGGTAAGATGAACGCATAGTTGTCTGTCCATTCATCTTTAAATACCCTGTTTTCACTCTCAATTTTCCTCTTTAAGTTTTTCGATAGTGACATTTCTGTGAGGTTTTGCCCGCTGCTCACCACCTTTTCTCTGTTTCTTTAAAGCCTACTGTTAGAAATTCCCTTCTCACTCACTCTCTCTAGCCCCCACCCTCTCGTTCTTTACTCTCGTTTACTCTCAGTGGCCACACCTGGACTATTATCAATTACCTCTCGCACCTGTGGTGGCAGGCTAATTAGTTCCCCTGTGGGCTTTAAATACCAGGGCTCTTCCCCTCGTTTCGGCGTGGGGTCGTGTTGTATTCATGCTGAGTCATATTCTCTAACATCTAGACTCTTTCGGGAGATCCTCTGGTCTACCAATGCTGTAAGATGGATCTCTCCAGCCTTGAGATGTTTGCTCCAGCCTTCGTCTGCTGTCGCCGTAGCCTGTGGAGGAGACTGTTCTGCGCTCCCTGTAACTTCCACGGGAGGCACCCCAGCGTTCCACTGCAGACCCCAGCGCAGCTGTTCGTCCTGACGCACATCTAGACCAACGCGCATCTCCCGGACCCTCGGGCTTGGCACGCTCTCCAGTCACCAGCGCGCAACGCGCATCTTCAAGGGCTTTGGCCACCTGTCGCCGTTTGCCTGGAGGGAGACATTGTACTGCGCTCTCTAATTCTCTACGGGAGGTATTCCAGTGTTCCACTCCAGACCAGCGCGCCAGATGCGCTCAAGCCTTCGCCACCTGCCGCCGTTTGCCTGGAGGGAGACACTGTACTGCGCTCTCTAATCCTCTACGGGAGGTATTCCAGTGTTCCACTTCAGACCTTCGAGCTTGGCACGCTCCTCCGTACCAGCGCACAGACGCGCATCTTCCAGACCTTCGAGCTTGGCACGCTCCTCCGTACCAGCGCACAGACGCGCATCTTCCAGACCTTCGAGCTTGGCACGCTCCTCCGTACCAGCGCACAGACGCGCATCTTCCAGACCTTCGAGCTTGGCACGCTCTCCAGACCTCAGCGCGCCGACGCGCATCTTCCAGACCTTCCTGCTTGGCACACTCCTCCACGCAGACGCACCAGATGCGTCTCTCGGTTCCGACGCGCACACCAAGGTGTGGCGCGCACTCTGTTCCTCGGCTCCGACAGCGGCTACCCGGTGGACGACACCCTCGCCACCGCCACTGTTCCGACGCGCACACCAAGGTGTGGCGCGCACTCTGTTCCTCGGCTCCGACAGCGGCTACCCGGTGGACGACACCCTCGCCACCGCCACTGTTCCGACGCGCACACCAAGGTGTGGCGCGCACTCTGTTCCTCGGCTCCGACAGCGGCTACCCGGTGGACGACACCCTCGCCACCGCCACTGTTCCAGCACTATGTTCCTCGGCTCCGACAGTCGGCTACCCGGTGGACGACACCCTCGCCACCGCCACTGTTCCAGCACCCTGTCCCTCGGCTCGGACAGCCAGCCACCCGGTGGCGATGCCCTCGCCCCGCTGCTGTCCCTGTACCTTTACGCATACGCCTGGGTGAGTTTTGATTGTGATGTCACTCACTCAGCGTAGTGCCCTTGCCCCCGTTCCCGCTGCTGTCCCTGTACCTTTACGCATACGCCTGGGTGAGTTTTGATTGTGATGTCACTCTCTCAGCGTAATGCCTCTTGCCCCCGTTTCCCGCTGCTGTCCCTGTACCTTTACGCATACGCCTGGGTGAGTTTTGATTGTGATGTCACTCACTCAGCGTAATGCCCCTTGCCCTCGTCCCGCTGCTGTTCCTGTACCATTACGCATACGCCTGGGTGAGTTTTGATTGTGATGTCACTCACCCAGCGTATTGCCTCCTTTAGTTCTCACTTAGTTATTAGTTTGGACATTTCTTCTCCCACTCTGTTTTGTTCTCTCGTGGATATTATTTTGGACATTTCATCTCCCACTGTGTGTTTGTTCACACGAAGATAGTATTTACTTTGTTACTTTGTTATTTGGACTGTTCTGCATCTGCTCTGTTTGTTCCCTTTGAATATTAACCCTCTCCTCTGTTCTGCAGAGCGGCCCAGATGTTTTCCCACCAGTCCCCAGTTCCTCCCTGTCCCCAGCCCGCCTCCGCGGTTCTCTGTCCCCAGTTCCTCCCTGTTCCCCAGCCCGCCTCCGCGGGCCTCAGTTCCCTCTGTCCCAAGTTCTCCCCTTCTAGTTCTCCTAGTCCCTAGTCCTCTATCCCTAGCTCTCCTCGTCTCTAGTTCCTCTGTTCCCAAGGCGTTCCCTTAACCTTCCCTTAGGCGTTCCCTTACCTTCCCATAGTGTTCCCTTTTCCTGCCCGCCTCTTAAAGGCACTTTACCTTCCCCTCTTGTGTTATTCCAGTGTTTTGTGTTTTCTCCCTTAAAGGGACAGTGCCCTTTTTCCCTGTTCTAAATAAATATCTGTTTCTTGGCAAACCATCATACCTGTCTTGTGTTGTGCGATTGGGGTCGGTTACAAACCATAACAGTACGACCCCACCAAATCGACGACCCCAGCCAGCACAGACGGTGTATGTTGAGTTTGCCTTTTTTTTTCTTGTTCCCTCTAGCTCCCCTGTTAGCCCTGTTAGCTCCCCTGTTAGCTTGTTTAGTCTCCCCGGTTAGCTCCCCTGTTTGCTTCCCGTTTTGCCCTGTTTGACCCCCCTGTAGCTAGCCATGCCCTGGCAGCTAACCCAGTCCCTCAGCAGAGCCCCTGTCTGCTAGCTTAGCCCCGGCTGCTAGCACAGCCTCTATGTTTATGCAGCCCTTGCTGCTGGCACAGGCCCTGTAGCTAGCCATGCCCTGGCGGCTAACCCAGTTTCCCTCTGCATGGCCCCGGTCTGCTAGCTTGGCCCCGGCTGTTAGCACAGCCTCTATGTTAATGCAGCCTTGCAGCTGGCATAGGCCCTGTAGCTAGCCAGGCCCAAGCAGCTAACCCGGTCCCTCTGCATGGCCTCCACTTTTTTGTGTAGCATCTCACAGCTAGGACTGTCCTTCCAGCTAGCTTGTTCTCTCATGCTGGTCCAGCCCTGTCTGCCAGCCTAGCTCCGGCAGCTAGCGCAGCCTCTATGTTGATGTAGTAGTACAGCTAGCATAGGCCCTGTAGCTATCAGTGCCTTGGCAGCTACCCTTTCCCTCTGCTAGCCTAGCTCGGCAGCTAGCGCAGCCTCTATGTTGATGTAGCAGTACAGCTAGCATAGGCCCTGTAGCTATCAGTGCCCTGGCAGCTAACCTTCCCTCTGCTAGCCCTTTCCCGGTGCTTCCATGGTTACCCCTTAGCTACCCTGCTTGCCCCTCAGTTCCTCTAGACCAGTTGCTCTAGACCAGTTCTCTAGACCCAGTTCCTCTAGACCAGTTCCTCTAGACCAGTTCTCTAGACCAGTTCTCTAAACCAGTTCTCTAGACCCAGTTCCTCTAGACCAGTTGCCCCTCTGCTACCCTAGTTACCCCTCGGCGACCCTGTTTCTTTTGCTAGCCCCACTCTTGTGGTGGCTTCCCCTGCTGGCTTGGCCAGTACCTCTTGTTTTGCCCCCTGCCACTCTGTCTGTATTTGTTTTGGGTCGCCGGGTGGCTCCCGTTGAGGGGGGGGTACTGTGAGGTTTTGCCCGCTGCTCACCACCTTTTCTCTGTTTCTTTAAAGCCTACTGTTAGAAATTCCCTTCTCACTCACTCTCTCTAGCCCCCACCCTCTCGTTCTTTACTCTCGTTTACTCTCAGTGGCCACACCTGGACTATTATCAATTACCTCTCGCACCTGTGGTGGCAGGCTAATTAGTTCCCCTGTGGGCTTTAAATACCAGGGCTCTTCCCCTCGTTTCGGCGTGGGGTCGTGTTGTATTCATGCTGAGTCATATTCTCTAACATCTAGACTCTTTCGGGAGATCCTCTGGTCTACCAATGCTGTAAGATGGATCTCTCCAGCCTTGAGATGTTTGCTCCAGCCTTCGTCTGCTGTCGCCGTAGCCTGTGGAGGAGACTGTTCTGCGCTCCCTGTAACTTCCACGGGAGGCACCCCAGCGTTCCACTGCAGACCCCAGCGCAGCTGTTCGTCCTGACGCACATCTAGACCAACGCGCATCTCCCGGACCCTCGGGCTTGGCACGCTCTCCAGTCACCAGCGCGCAACGCGCATCTTCAAGGGCTTTGGCCACCTGTCGCCGTTTGCCTGGAGGGAGACATTGTACTGCGCTTTCTAATTCTCTACGGGAGGTATTCCAGTGTTCCACTCCAGACCAGCGCGCCAGATGCGCTCAAGCCTTCGCCACCTGCCGCCGTTTGCCTGGAGGGAGACACTGTACTGCGCTCTCTAATCCTCTACGGGAGGTATTCCAGTGTTCCACTTCAGACCTTCGAGCTTGGCACGCTCCTCCGTACCAGCGCACAGACGCGCATCTTCCAGACCTTCGAGCTTGGCACGCTCCTCCGTACCAGCGCACAGACGCGCATCTTCCAGACCTTCGAGCTTGGCACGCTCCTCCGTACCAGCGCACAGACGCGCATCTTCCAGACCTTCGAGCTTGGCACGCTCTCCAGACCTCAGCGCGCCGACGCGCATCTTCCAGACCTTCCTGCTTGGCACACTCCTCCACGCAGACGCACCAGATGCGTCTCTCGGTTCCGACGCGCACACCAAGGTGTGGCGCGCACTCTGTTCCTCGGCTCCGACAGCGGCTACCCGGTGGACGACACCCTCGCCACCGCCACTGTTCCGACGCGCACACCAAGGTGTGGCGCGCACTCTGTTCCTCGGCTCCGACAGCGGCTACCCGGTGGACGACACCCTCGCCACCGCCACTGTTCCGACGCGCACACCAAGGTGTGGCGCGCACTCTGTTCCTCGGCTCCGACAGCGGCTACCCGGTGGACGACACCCTCGCCACCGCCACTGTTCCAGCACTATGTTCCTCGGCTCCGACAGTCGGCTACCCGGTGGACGACACCCTCGCCACCGCCACTGTTCCAGCACCCTGTCCCTCGGCTCGGACAGCCAGCCACCCGGTGGCGATGCCCTCGCCCCGCTGCTGTCCCTGTACCTTTACGCATACGCCTGGGTGAGTTTTGATTGTGATGTCACTCACTCAGCGTAGTGCCCTTGCCCCCGTTCCCGCTGCTGTCCCTGTACCTTTACGCATACGCCTGGGTGAGTTTTGATTGTGATGTCACTCTCTCAGCGTAATGCCTCTTGCCCCCGTTTCCCGCTGCTGTCCCTGTACCTTTACGCATACGCCTGGGTGAGTTTTGATTGTGATGTCACTCACTCAGCGTAATGCCCCTTGCCCTCGTCCCGCTGCTGTTCCTGTACCATTACGCATACGCCTGGGTGAGTTTTGATTGTGATGTCACTCACCCAGCGTATTGCCTCCTTTAGTTCTCACTTAGTTATTAGTTTGGACATTTCTTCTCCCACTCTGTTTTGTTCTCTCGTGGATATTATTTTGGACATTTCATCTCCCACTGTGTGTTTGTTCACACGAAGATAGTATTTACTTTGTTACTTTGTTATTTGGACTGTTCTGCATCTGCTCTGTTTGTTCCCTTTGAATATTAACCCTCTCCTCTGTTCTGCAGAGCGGCCCAGATGTTTTCCCACCAGTCCCCAGTTCCTCCCTGTCCCCAGCCCGCCTCCGCGGTTCTCTGTCCCCAGTTCCTCCCTGTTCCCCAGCCCGCCTCCGCGGGCCTCAGTTCCCTCTGTCCCAAGTTCTCCCCTTCTAGTTCTCCTAGTCCCTAGTCCTCTATCCCTAGCTCTCCTCGTCTCTAGTTCCTCTGTTCCCAAGGCGTTCCCTTAACCTTCCCTTAGGCGTTCCCTTACCTTCCCATAGTGTTCCCTTTTCCTGCCCGCCTCTTAAAGGCACTTTACCTTCCCCTCTTGTGTTATTCCAGTGTTTTGTGTTTTCTCCCTTAAAGGGACAGTGCCCTTTTTCCCTGTTCTAAATAAATATCTGTTTCTTGGCAAACCATCATACCTGTCTTGTGTTGTGCGATTGGGGTCGGTTACAAACCATAACAATTTCGATGTTTTTACATTAGCTAGCAGGCCTAGCAGCAGGTGAAATGTAAATGTCTATCTATGTCTGTCACTATAGCCAATTGAAATGCTAGAAATGATCACGTGGACTCGGAGAACCAATGGGAAATTCTTATAGTTTCTCTTTTCCGGTGCAGTGAACCCCCAGGGCGTGCGTCAGCTAATTTAATTCAACTAAACCACGTTAGTTAAATTTAGTCAAAACAAAACAAAACAAACATCTTTAGGTAGCTTCTTGCAAAGAGGAAATACCAACTCAGGAGCCAGAAGAGGAAACTACGACTTCCAAGACACAAACAAAACGAGGAGTCATATTTAAAATACGGGTTTATCGCAACCGGTGTCTCTCGCGTGTTCACATGGCAACACGAGGCTGATTGATTGATTGATTGATTGAAAACTTTATTAACCGATTGCAGAATGAGCTCAATGAAGCAAGCAACTGCATGTGTTCAAGTTGGGTGGACATGGGTGGGCATTCAACGCGAGTGGACATTTGACATATTTCAAACATTAGCATGGATTTTGGAGGAGCGAAGCAGAAACAACAATAAGCCCAGGTCTGCCTGCATTATGGTGAGTTGTACATTCGATGTATATACACCCGCTGTGGTGGTTCAAATCAAATGCACCCTACTGATCTGTTGATGTGTTATAATAATAATAATAATAATAATAATAATAATAATAATAATAATAATAATAATAATAATAATAATAATAATAATAATAATAATAATAATAATAATAATAATAATAATAATAATAATAATAATAATAATAATAATAATAATATAATAATAATAATAATAATAATAATAATAATAATAATAATAATAATAATAATAATAATAATAATAATACATTCGATTTATAATGCGAGCACGGAGCACCTGCATTCAAATCAAATGACTGATCTGTTCATGTGTTATGCACTGTGTGAGAGGCACTTTATAATAGAAAAAAGACAGTGCAAACATGTATATGTCGTTTATTTTGACAGGGTTAAACATTTTTCATTATCATTGGCCCGCCACATAATGGCTTGGGCAAAATCTGGCCCGCCCGCAAACCTAATTGGCGACCCCTGATGTAGACCATGGTACTGCCCTTCTGGAGTGCTTTAAAAACGAACCACAGACACCTGGCTCCATCTACCTACTGTACGCTCCGTCTACCTGCTGTTAGTTTTTTTGCGTCCTTTTTTTGCGTTCGTTTTTTTGCATTTTTGTTTTAGTTGGTAAATTTTTTTGTGTTCGTTTTTTTGCGTTTTCGTTTTAGTTCATTCGTTTTTTTGCGTTTTTGTTTTAGTTCGTTCATTTTTAACTAACCACAGACACCTGGCTTTGATGCAGAACTGACTGCAGACTAGTGCTTTAAAAACTAACCACAGACACCTGGCTTTGAT
>NW_028172959.1:22500-27546 GCF_963971535.1 Notolepis coatsorum | reverse complement strand
AACTCATCTATAATGTAAACAAATGTGAGAATGTGTAGGTCTCAATAGGAATTGTTGAATAAATCGTTGACCTTTAGCTAGCAGAAAATTGCAATATTCCCTTTTCCCCCAAAAAAGCCCCAATCTGGAATGTTCACATTCTATAAATGTGATGTATATTCACATGCATTCTCCAAGAAGCTTTTTGAAACTTTTTAAATCCATTATCAGAGATCTCTTTTACTTCCATGTTACCAACCATTACCAGCGTAAACAAACATTTTACAGCTACTATACAGTACATCAAATACAATAAAAAATTACCTGTTTTTCTTGACCTATCTCAAACCACACCCTCTCTTTTCTTGATCCTCAAATCACAACTGTTGCTTCAGGTTTTGAGATAGATCAATGTCTCTCCATTATTGTTTTTCTTTTGGGGGGGGGAGGTTGGGGATCAGGGGTCAGGGCTATCCATTTGCTGATGTTTGGATTACGGATCAGGACTTTTTTTTGGCAAGTGCAACTCTCTCTTTTTGAGAACCCCTGTTTGGAACAGCTCCCCTCTGCTCTGCCAATGTTCAAACTCTGAGCAAGATCCAACATCTGTCTCATTTCTATTGCGGAGAGAGAGAGAGAGAGAGAGAGCGAGGAAGAGAGAGAGAGAGAGGAGAGAGAGAGAGAGAGAGAGAGAGAGAGGAGAAGAGAGAGAGAGAGAGAGAGAGAGAGAGAGAGGAAGAGAAAGAGAGAGAGAGAGCGCTTTGGCACAGCCCCGACAAGCCTCTTGACAACATACCATTTTTTTTATACCCCCCCAAAAAAGAAAACCTGCTTCTCAGGATTCATAAGCGAGCGATCGCTCGACGCGGCCCGGCACAAACAGCTGTTTTGTGTTGCCCTCCACTTGCTCTGTGTTTTATTAATCACCCCCTCAGTTCACCCTGGTGATTAACGGCCCTGCCACAGGCCTGGTGCTACATGGGACAGGGTAGGAGAGAACACATGGAGACAACAGAGCGGGCCAGGGTGTTTGCGCTGCACGAAGTTGGATTAATGTTCAACAGGCTGTTGTTTGGCTAAAGCGCAGATTGCTTTTCAAGTGCCCCCCCCCCCCTCATCTCCATAACCTGTTGGTTCAGAACAGATCCAGCAATCGCTACTTCAACTTTCTGATTTGGCTTCATTCTATGTGTGTTTCTATGCGTTTCATGCAGTGTCAGTGTGTCTAATATTTTAGCCCCAAAAAAGGAAAAAACAGGAGATCCTCTGATTGCTTTGTGGAGATGAGACAACTCTTGTTTTTAACGTCACTATACCTCAGTGTTACTGAAGCTGTTTTCCCGCACAAACCCCAATGCTTTTTATCCCCCTTAAGCACTAGTCTTCTGCTGCTCTTTGACTTGCCCTGGGGGGGGGGCAGCTTGTATGAATCTCAGGCCGGGTTGTGGTTGACCCTGGCCTGCATCAAGCCGCCGCTAACTCTGTGGAGAAGGTTAAATAGCCTCTTTGTAACCCTACTCTCCATAAAGTAGAATATATCAGACTAATAACTCAACGCTCAATGCTTTACACAGCTCCTCTGACATCAAAGAGCCTCTTTGGACTGGGTGGAATAATGCACTCTAAAGATGCAGAGAGCATAATAGGCAGGCTGCGCCGGAGATATGGTTACAGCAAAACAATGTAATTAACAACTTTCAGAGGTCAGCGCAGAGGATGATGATTAGATCTGCCAGATTTGACAGTGTGCAGATATTCCCTTTTCCCTCAGTCCAAATTGCTCCAGAAAGCTCCTCGGCCCATCCATCATTGAGTTCTATTGCCCTTAATTGCCCACGATTGCACTGTGCAGTTGGGGATTTGTTTTGAGTTTAGGTTCAACCTGAAACATATGGGGGAGTCTGATTTCTTGGCAGGCCGGTGAGGCAAGGGCCCATGACCTCTTCCCCTGGTTCTTTTGTTTTTCGGGGGTCTGGGAGGGGTATCGGGGGATTTGCTTATCGTTCTGACACAGGATGCCAGCAGGGATCCACGGTGCGAGAGGGGAAGTGACAGTGTGGCTTGTTTTCATAGTGAGGCGAGGCGGCGTCGTGTCGACGAAAAACAGGAACAGCGATGACGTTCTCAGAAATTGTCAACCACATGCATTTGCATTAATGTCTGGTGTACATTTGATAAACACACTCCCCAGCCAGAACTGTTGCACCACTGTAGAAACACCATGATCTTTTCTTACTCGTGATGTCCCTCTCTCGCACCCCTCTGTGATTCGTCTGTACAAGTTGTAGTACTGCAGAGGAAGGACCTCTAGCTTGAAGGTTGAGGCCTGGCATACAGAGTCGTAGGGGTTTTGCTGCGTGTGTCACAGGTGAAGGGATGTGGTTCTCAGTTCAGGTCTAGGCATGGGGGGGGGGGGGGGGGGGGTGATACACTCTCCCTGTCACAGGTGCACCTCCACTCACTCACACAGCTGCAACAGAGAGAAGGCAGCTGTGGGAGCTGAAAGGTGCGATCAGTTGCCGTGGCCGATATTTTCGGGGATAATGTGCACCGATAAATAAACGTGTCTTTCTTATCACGGTGCTTTACATGGTCATAAGATTCTACAACCTGAGATCATGGGGTTTATGGGGCGATAGGTGGAAGAGGTTAAAGTCCTAAATGTCCACAGGTCACCAAAGAAAAGCTGCTGCTATGTGTAAAAGTCCATTAGCTCATAAATCATAGTTGAACATGTTTGTCTTGTGACCGGTCTCTATAGAACAGGGGAACATGCCCTGCCCCGCTCCCCCCTCCCTAACCTCCTGACCTCCTGTCCCTGGGTCCCCACAGACCTCAGACCTGTGGGTCAGGGGTTTGACCCCCAGGCCCCTTTAGCACTGTGGGCTAATGGTCTGTCACTGTCACTGCCTGCCGCACTCTGACAGCTCTATAGGCTCATCACACTGGCTAAACTGGAGAGTGTGTGTGTGTGTGTGTGTGTGTGTGTGTGTGTGTGTGTGTGTGTGTGTGTGTGTGTGTGTGTGTGTGTGTGTGTGTGTGTGTGTGTGTGTGTGTGTGTGTGTGTGTGTGTGTGTGTGTATATTTGTGCACATAATGTTTGTGTTTGTGTGCATGTATGCATGTACATGACATGTACAGTATTATGCATGCCCGCACCCTGTACCCCTTCATGCGGGCTTCAGATCCTATAGATAGAATTGCACAACAACAGTGATTTCTATTGTGACGGAAGCGCACGTGAACACAGAAGCTATAGTGAAACACATGAACACAGAGCGATTGTGTGGTTATATCCAACTATGTGTGACTGTGGACACATGTAACCCAGAATATTAAAACAGGAACTTCTGTGGTGTTGGAAACATGAATATCAGTGAAGAAGTGTGTGCAAGTGTGTGTACGTGTGTGAGTGTGTGAGTGTGTGAGTGTGGGTGTGAGTGTGAGTGTGTGAAGAGGCCCTGTGATGCCCAACAATGGTTCCTCTTCATCTAGTCATGTGGTGTGTTTGTATGTGTGTGTCTGTGTGTGTCCGTGTGACGTGTGTGTGTGCGCGCGTAAGTGTGTGTGTGTGTGTTCATGACCACATGTGTGCCTATGTGTGTGCATGCATCTCCCACCCTGTGTGTGTGTGTTCATGGTCACATGAATATAGTACTAATGAGAGAGCAGTGTTCACAATGGACAGCATGTAGTCCGACCTCTCTGTCGCACAAACCGAAAAGAAGGAGCAGCAGGGTACAATGAAGCTGTGGCCAAGGTTGCTGTCTGGAGAACGTCCACGTGTGTCTCCTCTTCATGTGAGAGAGGTCACACGCCATGGGGGATGTGTGTGTGTCTCTGTGTGTGTCTGTGCCTCTGTGTGCGTGTTCAAGTTTCAAGTTCAAGTTTCTTTAATAGTTGTCATACAGAAGTACAGAATACTTTCATACAAAATGCTTCTTACTGTTACGCTCCAGAGACTGTGCTAGACAAGATAGTATCAAATAACATAGTATAGCATGTAATTTAGAAGAAGAAAATGAGGTCACAGTGTTCGGTATAGACATATGTACAATGTTCTGAGTTACCATATAATATACAATACTATGCAGTGTACTAATGTACAGTCCTATATAGTGCAAAGCAGAAATGGGATGAGGTACAATTTAGGTACAATTTACAGTAAGGTGTACGAGTTGTAGTGCAATCCTTCATCAATAAATATAAAGTGTGGGGAGTGGGTGCTACAGTGTGTTTGTTTAAAGTGGGTGTGTGCTATAAAGTGTGTGGAGTGGGTGCTACAGTGTGTTTGTTTAAAGTGAGTGTGTGCGTGTGGATGTGTGTGCTATGTGCGTTTGGTGGTTGTTGTTGTGTAGTGTTCATTGTTCGTTTAGCAGCCTGATGGCCTGGGGATAGAAGCTTCTTCTGAGTCTTTCTGTGCTCGCCTTGAGACTCCGGTATCGCTTGCCTGACCGCAGCAGTTCAAAGAGGCAGTTGTTCGGGTGACTGGAGTCTTTAATGATTCTCTTAGCCTTGCCCTTGCAACGCTTGTTGTAAATGTTCTGGAGGGTGGGGAGCCCCCCTCCAATTGTGCGTTCGGCTGAACGTGTCACTCTTTGTAGTCTGCTTCGGTCTTGTGCAGTGCTATTCCCAAACCAGGAGGTGATGTTGCCGGTCAAAATGCTCTCTATTGTACATGAGTAGAAGTTCTTAAGGATCTTCTGACTGACTTGGAACTTCCTTAGGCGCCTGAGGAAGTAGAGGCGTTGTCGTGCCTTCTTCACAACACTGTCAATGTGTGTGGTCCATGTCAAGTCCTCGGATATGTAGGCTCCGAGGTACTTAAAGCTGTTGACTCTCTCAACCGGTGCCCCGTCGATGCTGAGGGGGCTGTAGTCCTTGACCCCCGACCTCCTGAAGTCCACAATCATCTCCTTTGTTTTGCTGACGGTCAGGGAGAGGCTGTTTTCCTGGCACCATCCCGCCAGGACCTTGACCTCTTCCAGGTAGGCCCTCTCGTCGTTGGCAGAGATCAGGCCCACCACCACTGTGTCGTCAGCAAATTTGATGATTGTATTGCTACTC
>NW_028172959.1:7500-17500 GCF_963971535.1 Notolepis coatsorum | reverse complement strand
CCCTAATCAAATTCATAATACAATATAACAATATATACGCCTTATGAATTCATAATACAATACAATAATACCTACTCATAAAATTCATTCATAATACAATACAGCATAATATACTATTTAGCTTTTACATACATTATCTATGTTCATATCAGCCAATTATACAATATTTTAATAATATATCCCTATCAGACACATGCCTTTTCATCCATATATACCTATCCCTTTATCAGACACATACATTTTCATTTACGTACACACAATCTATTAGGGAATGTCAATTTCTTTGGTTGAAAATGTTGTTTTACCACGATTTTGAAACGACATTTACTATTCTCCTGCTTAACATGTCTGGGAAGAGAGTTCCATTCCTGCATACCACGGAACATGACAGTTCGCTTCATTGCATTCAACCTCACTTTTGGAAGTGTAAAACCTCGTGCAGAAGCATGTCTGGTGGAATGGTTGTGTCTGTCAAGACTTATAGATAAATTGTTATATAAAATTGAGGGGATCTTTGTAACAAGAATATTCCTACAATACAAGGAGTGAGCAGAGTAATTTATGTTTGACAAGTAACCAAGTTAAACAACTGTGCATCGCTGCAACATTAGTTCTGTACTCACAGCGAAGCACTATACGTGCTGCTTTGTTTTGTACCATTTGTAATTTTTTCAGTTTATTCGTCGTTACATTCGACCATACTGCAAGACCATAGTCAAGATTTGACAAAACCAGAGCTTGAATGACCTGTTTGATAGAATTTAGTGGTAACAAATGAGCACATCTTTTAACAACAGAAATCCCTCTTCCCATTTTCACTACTATATTGTTTATATGGTGTGACCATGACAATTTACTGTCTAATGTTACCCCTAGGAGTTTAGTCTCCTGGACTTGATTAATTACCACATCACTTATCAAAAGTTTCAAGACTGGGTTCGTTCTTAGAGTATGGTTTGAACCGAAAATGATGCTACTTGTCTTTGATGTTTAGAACTAGTTTGTTATTCTTTATCCATTCCATCACTGATTGCAACTCTGCCTTTAGGACCGTATTTAATTCATTGGCTGTTGAGGCTGATGTGTAAATCGTTGAATCATCCGCATACATAGAAATATAGGACTTATTTAGGACAAGAGGCATGTCATTTGTAAATATGGTGTAGAGCAAAGGCCCAAGGCAACTTCCTTGGGGTACTCCACACCTTACCGTTTTAACTTCTGAGTAACTCCCATTAAAAAAACTATTTGTTTCCGGTTTGCTAAATAAGTTTGCATCCAAGATAGTGCAGATGAGGAGAAACCGTAACATTCAAGTTTTTTAAGTAAGAATTTGTGATCTATGATGTCGAATGCTGCAGTAAAATCAAGCAAGACAGCTCCAACCATTTTCTTTTTATCTATCTCTTTCAGCCAATCATCCGTCATTTGGGTTAAAGCAGTCGCTGTTGAATGTCCTTCACGATATGCATGTTGAAAATCAGTGGTCAATGTGTTAAAAGAAAAGTAGCATTTAATCTGTTCACTTACTATTCTTTCCATCAGTTTAGATCCTGAGAATGGCAATTTCAATTTTTTTGGCAGTGGTATTACTTTGGCAGTTTTCCACTGTTGCGGATACAAACATTCACTAAAGGATTGATTTATAATATGACAGATAGCAGGGGCAATTAAATCAGGGACCAATTTCAGAAGTTTCCCATCAAGACCGTCAACACCTGGTGGTTTGTTTTTAGTGGTACTTAACATATGTTCTACATTACTTATAGTCACTATCAAAATTAAATTTACAATTTTTATCTTTCATTATTTTATTCTTTATTAATAAATAAGATTTTTCATTATCTATTGTTTGCATATTGTTCCTTAAATTATCTACTTTTCCAATAAAAAAATTGTTAATATGATTAGCAATCTCAACTGGTTTGGTGAGGAATTTTCCTTCTGTTTCTAGAAAGGATGGGGTATGTTTCTTATTCCTGCCCATTATTTCATTTAGAGTGTGTGTGTGTGTGTGTGTGTGTGTGTGTGTGTGTGTGTGTGTGTGTGTGTGTGTGTGTGTGTGTGTGTGTGTGTGTGTGTGTGTGTGTGTGTGTGTGTGTGTGTGTGTGTGTGTGTGTGTGTGTGTGTGTGTGTGTGTGTGTGTGTGTGTGTGTGTGTGTGTGTGTGTGTGTGTGTGTGTGTGTGTGTGTGTGTGTGTGTGTGTGTGTGTGTGTGTGTGTGTGTGTCCCATCAGAGGCTCCATTCTCCAGGGGTTCAGTGTCGGACTTGCTTTCTGAGTCAGGGACTGGGGCGGGTGATCTGTTGTGGCTCACACCTGGAACTGAAAAAAAAAGAGGATAGAATATATTATAAGATTTGCCTCCTGGATAAAAAAAATATCAGGCACAGGTGTAAAGATCAGAATATAATGAATGAATGATCATTACATTTATATAGCACTTTTCTAGACACTCCCCACAATGTAGCCTGGAAATTGCCTCCTTCACCACCACTGGTAGCACCCAACCTTGGGCACTCAGGTTCAATGGCTGCCATACACTGGCACCAGGCACACATCACACAATGGCTGAACGGCTCAGGAGACAGGGATTGATGTCAGCCAATTAAGGGGGAGGGATGATTAGGTGGCCTTGATGTCAGAGACCTGATTGGGAATTTGGCCAAGGATATAGTTTAACCTAGTGTTTATAATAGTTGCCAACCCTTGCAATTTTGTTAAAAAAAAGTTACTACTTTGAATTGCTTGTGCTCTTTTACTCCACCTGATCCAAAGGGAGGCGGTGCTTTTGTTGAGTTGCACACAGTGGCCATTTTCACACTCTGCTCTTAACAGCTTCCACACCTGCAAATGACAAAACAATAAATATATATATAATTGTCACAACCAAAGGTCTGATGACCAAACAAATTATACCTGGAGCGGGCTGTTGTGAAGCCAGCCCGCACAGTGCGTGCTTTAAGCACAGGTCCCGGTAGGTAAGAAATAATAGAGACGTTTTCCAAAAGAAAAATGGTATTTATTACAACCGAAGGGGAATGAAAACCCACCACGATATTTAACAAGGGAAAGGGGATAGGGAAGAACAAACAAGGTAAACACAAAATCAATGTGTCACAGGACACAAGCCACTTACATGGCACACTGGTTCAAACAACCAATACAACACTGCAATCCACACAAAGTGGTAATAAGGCCAACACAGGTAACTCCACATATAGTGGTAAATACAACAGGCCAACACAAGGCAGAATCCACACAAAATTTGCAGTAGGCCAACACAATATATACCTGTCCAGTAAGGCTGAGCCCGAACGTTCGAACGTTCGAACGTTCGTTCGTTACGCTGACATTCTGACTTTAATTAATAGGTTCGAACGTTCGGTGAAAAAAAAATAAAGGATGCGCACACGGGGTTGAGGTGATGTGAATGCGAGGCGCTCGGCTCAACCAGTATGGTCTGCCGGGCTGCAGCGGGATACTATTTCTCAACCAGAGCTCTATTTTGATTGACAGGCGATTCTGCCAATTACGTCACACCGCTTGCACCCGCCTCTGCTGTTACCACCAATCGGCAAGCGTTTATTCGTTTTTTACTTCAGGCAATGCCTTGCTTGAAAGAAGCCTCAACAGACTTACCGTAGCTACCGGGGAGCCGTAGTTAGCTCCCCGCCAAGGAAGTAATCGGTAACAAGGTTTTCGTAGGTGAACCTGCAGAAGGATCATTAATGAATACCAGCCTTTTTCGGCCACGGAGCGCGAGCTTCATGGCGGGAGGTGGTTGCGTTGGAAACAACAGCAGGCGCACGGTGGACAGACCCGTCCACCGTCTACCTCGGAACGGTGGTAGGGCGGACGGGCGGCAGGCGTGTTGCCCGGCCGTTCCGAGGTAGACGGTGGACGGGTCTGTTGAGCCGAGGCGTGCGCCTCTCCTCCCGGCTCCCCTCCCCGTCGACCAAGAGTGAATACCTGTTATTGAACGTGTAACACTAACTATATAACGTTAATGCCACAAAACTAATGCCTTTGTTTATCTAGCCCCTTACGTGACTGCAAGGGCTATTGTTTATCATACTTTGATTCAGTAGCTTGTTTATTTTCTTCTGAGTGCTTTGTTTAATTACATGTTTACATGAACAGCCACCACTGTAAACAACAAGTTTTTCACCAATAGACTATGCAATGCCGCCCTCCGTAGGATCTATAATAATACAATAAAAAAAAAATGTATTATTAAAAAAATGAAAAAAGACATTTATTAAAAAAAATTTTATTACATTTTTTTTTTAAACGAACGTTCGAACGTTCGTTCGATAAACCCTGGCGAACGTTCGAACCCTAAAAACAGGGTTCGGGCTCAGCCTTACTGTCCACTAGGGGTGTAACGGTACACAAAAACCACGGTTCGGTACATACCTCGGTTTTGAAGTCACAGTTCGGTACGGGTTTTCGGTACAGTTGGGGAAAGTTTGGCTTTCCATGTTCCACTCAGGGGTGATGTAGTGTGCAGTAACTAATTGTACTTGTATGGCTGTCAACGAATATTTTATATTGAATTAATAATCGAGTTTTGAATTCAATTCTGCACGCAAAAAAGTTCTGCATGTGCGTTCGTACCATTGTATTCGTTCGGTACACAGCCTTACTGAACCTTAGGTCCAGTACTGAAACGGTTCGGTACGGATATGTGTACCTTTACATCCCTACTGTCCACACAAAGTGGTAAATGGCATAAAGCAAACACTGTATCGCAGCCACACAGTGGCAAATAGGCAACCTCACTCCACTCTGGTCAGTGGCACTGAAACAATGAGGCGCCCGGATGTGTGTCACATGCCAGGCTTTATCCACCCATCCCTTGAGGCTGACTGCCAACAGCTGCCACTCATCAGGCAATCAGCACTATCTAGACTAGAGGAGAGATAGGTGGCACCTGGGAGGGAGAAACAAAAAGGGATCAATACAAAAGTAACACACATCAAATACAAATAACAAACATTACCTATACTAACCTGATATTTACATGGTGTTACAAATACGATAATAATGATAATGACCAACCCACGTATGTCACAATAATATATATATGTAAATGATTGATTTTACTTTTATTTTGCACTTAACACTTTGGTCGCCAGGCTTATATTCTTAATATACCATCCTCCGCCAGCTCTATTTGTCTATGGGGATGTTTACCTTCTTTGCAGGGCTATAACCTTTTAAATTGTATTGCTAAATTGACATTACTATGGCCCATTCAACGTCCTATATCTATTGTTCAGGGTGTAGCAACGTTATACTTTTTCATTCACATATTCATACTAAAATACGGTCTAAAGTATAAGTATGTTTTTATCGTTTTCTGCAGCTTTCTCCAGAACGTGATTTATAGCCCCAAATGCATTATATTGATGATGAAATACAGTTTGATAGGAATCTGCGCGAGATAAAAAATTTCAAATGGACGTGCTTCTAGAAGTTACTACTGATCATCTGATGTTGACCGGATGGGGGGGGGGGGTCGTTTATAATTCCGTGGCCAACGTTAGATGATTCATCTAGTGTGGGTGATATGATCATTAGAGCAGTTAGTATCGAACACGTTAAAAAATAACGCTGAATCTTACCATAGCTTCCTCATAGCGTTGGGCGATGAGCGTGGAACAGAAATATTCCTATTATGGGATGTAGAAATATGCGATCCATTTCCAGGTTGTATAATAGTATATACGTCCAAATCATGTTGTTTATCGAGTTATTGGTAACGGATTGCTATCCGTTGTGTCTAGCGCGAGTCCTGGGACTATTACAGAGTGATCGGACCGAATTGAAATGAGCACCAGCTTCCATTTCCTGTTTCCGCTCTGGGCGATCCGCCGATCGGCCACCAGATGGCGCTCTTGAACCGTTGGAGAGTTGAGAGGGGCTCAACAGTAGATCTCAAGTCTCCGGGGGAGAAATATGATTTCGATCACAGATTTTTGAAATATTGATATCAAAGACGTGGTACGGCGTCTTTGGCAGAATGAGCATGGGGGGGAAAGACGTCCTACGGCGTTTTTGGCGACCATAGTGTTAACTCATTTCCCGCCAACAACGAACTTACTCGTTATTTGATCGTTTTTCCTTTTTTTCTATATTTGTATTCATTACTCATCCAGGGACTTTGGTGTTACCATAGGGAATGAGTCTGAGATTGCCAAAGTGCAATACCGGCCGCATCCAGCTAGATGGCGGTATCGAGCACCCTTTGAAGCCTTGTATCTTGGCCTGTGCAACGGTCAAATGTCACCGGGCTCACTTTTCTTTGTCGGGCGAATGGAGCGGTTATAACAATCGGATTGAGAAGCGTCAGATGCTCCCGATGCATGATGTGTGGTGGATTATGTTGGCGACACGATAGACACCAATACTGGGACTCGCAATCAGATAATTGGAATATTCTTTTTGGGGTACATCCTAGTGAAGGTAAGGGCTATATGATATCAATCCTGCGTTGATCCAACCATGTCTTCACCCCAATCGCAATATGTCTGTGTAACGTTACTCCACAACGTATGCCGTTGGTGACGATCAAAGCATAACCCCCCCCCCCTTTCATGCATTCATGATGAAACATAATACCTATGATATAGATTTGATTTGGGAATAATAGCGTGTACAGGCAAGAAACGGCAACATTTATAGTAGAATTGACGTATAAGGCTATTACCCAGCCTTTCAGGAATTACCCCAGACCACGCTATAACCATACTTATATTCACCACGGTATAACACGGGAACGTATGGATGAAGACATTTATAATTTTTCACATATTGAACGATAGATAGGTGATGTCAAATGGGCCATAGTATTGTATCCATAGCTATAATATAGAATATAGTTATAGCTCTACAAACAAGGTGACGCACTCCTATCTTTTAAAGTGTGGCAGTGCTAGAACAGGGCCCGACTAATCCCCGGCGGTCAATGAGTTAAAAGATGGGTAGGCTGTGTTGTTGAGCCATGAGTGTTATTTTTTATTATTTTTCTTTTTTAAGCTATGAAATGTGGGCCTATGTAATTCAAGAATAAATAGTTTACATCCATGATCTTTCCTACTTCTCATATCTGTTTCAAAACAAAAGGTTTAAGATGGAATTACAACATTACATAATGCATGTTATATTATGTTCTGAATACAAAGCAGAGACACAACAATTAAGATGAGAAAAAAGACAATAGTGTTTGTTTACCTACAACTCATATCATCACAAATCTATATTCAGGAGATCCACATAACTCTCATGACTACAGCCATACCTAATTATGCAATTCCAATATTGTTTAGCCCACAGAAATGGGCAAAGACATTTTAACATGGAAATCATATTTTTGTACAAAACGTGGCTTTGGCCCTAAACTGCATGGGATTTAGGGCTGTCAACGAATATTCTATATTCAAATGAATAATAATTAAAAAAATTAAAAAAAAATTGTGAAATATTGTGAGATTGTGAAAATGTATAGATTGTGAAAGAAAAATGCCCCTGGCTGTTTTCCTCTGAACTTCTCACATGGGCCTGAATGTGCTGCATGACAGACAGGAGACACGTTACTTTCATTGAGTTGAAGAACGTGCCAGTAGTAGGGTGATGGCAAAGACTTCAAAACTGAGCTTGTCGTAGTTATTTGCACTATGAACAATCTAAAAACCCTGTTTGGAAATACTTCAGATATTGATCAATGTGTGGAACCTCGAGAGAAGGTATGTTGATCTTAACTCATTGAGCGCCAAACACGAGATATCTCGTTTCTGAGAGCCAGCGGTTGAGCGCCAAAAACGAGATATCTCGTTTTTAGTTCCTTTTTCCTTTTTTTCTATTTTCTTATTCTAAACACTCGCGCGGGCCTTTGTGAGTGTGGCTGGGACCTGCAATGATGATTGAATCCCGACAGGTGGCAGTATTGTCTACCTTATGAACTGCATGGGCTGAGAGTAACCAAATCACTAGGGATCACTAGGGCTCTCCCAGCAGTGGCAGCAGTGGCATGGCAGCACTGAGCAAACTACAGCAATCATCTAACGTTCGATAATGGCGATAGCCTAGAGTGAACTATTGGATATTATGAAGAAGACAAAACGGATTATATGGATGATGATTATGGACGATAAGGTGTGTTTCCACCAGACTATGTTGGACTCAGCACTTCTGGTAAATCATAAAAATACTTTTTCATCCAATTCAACCCTCCCCTGTCACGAACGCTGTTTCTTGCCTCCCACAAGCCGGCTGCAATGTGGACTAAGTCATACATAGCACAAGTCCCCTCCGGTACTTGAGGTAATAGCAGTCGCATCTTTTCACCTGCGCAGCTCGATCTCTCAGTGGCGAGGAGTAACGTGTGGGAGGCTCACGCTGCCCCCGACACTTCCTGATTCTACTGCGCAGGCGCACCAACCGACCTGTAGGAGTCGCTGTCCACAACGCCCGATCCCCACCCATCAGTTTCCCACCCCCTAATACGGCCAATGTGTATTAGTACGGACGACCAGCTAAACTGAAAGCAAATGTGGAGCGCTGGGCTCGAACAGGCGAGCCCAGCGTCTCCAGATTTCGTGGCGAGCGCCTTGCCCACTACGCCACGTAGCCGCCCTAATAAATCATAAAAATACTATAGTCAAACCGGCCGATGAGGAAACCTATTCGCCTCCGTCTATAGTCTGGCCCGAGCAATAGAAGAAGACAACGGATGAGGGCCACCTAACATTATATGTATTGATCCTGTTCTGATTCAAGACACTTGGAGCAGAGTGTACCTACTGACGAAGGTAACGTCTATTTTACGTATATATTTTACCGAACCCCATCATAAAACATGCTTTTGTAATGATCGCAGCGTCGGAAAACGTTTACCTTTGACCTGGCAATAATATATGTTTCAGGCGAGCAGCCGCGAGATTTGCGCACAAAACACTCTATATCTCACAATCTAGAAAACCAGCCTGGATTATTGTGAAATGGGGCGATGTTTACCGTGGTATAGCGCACAAACTAAGGTATGTAGAAATAAACAATTTGTCCCTGTTGGAGTATAAATCATGCCTGTCAAATGAGCCATACTATTGTCTCCATAGCTATAATATAGAATATACGATGGGTCCACAAACATCGTGAAAATGGTCAATAAGGCTGGCGCCAGGGAGTAAAGATGGAATAACAGCGTGGCAGTCAATGAGGTAATTAAAAGGTAATTTGTTTTGTTTACATAATGCGCAATCATATATATTTGAATGGTTTGAACCTACTGTATGTTTTTTTCTTTTTTTTAAGAAATAGTCGAATGTCATTTTAGACCCATTTTGACAGCCCTAATGGGATTTACATAATTTGGTCTTGATTGAGACTGTTTGTCCCCAACAGATCGTCCACATGTCCTCTTGGCATGAAGTTCACCAGGGATCAGGGAGGAGGCATTTGTTTTGACTTCCCATTTGGAAAAATGGTAAAAGAACACATCACAGAAGTTGTCACATTAGAAGAAAAAAGGGAAAAAGTCTAAACATGTTAGACGTTTCGTCAGGGTGTCGTGAGGCGTCCCAGACGCCACATCGCTGTTCTACGATTATGTCACACTACAAGGGATAAAGACGGCCATTCGTCATTCCCGACATTCATAATCGGGCATGAGGCTTGAAATGCGTTGGCCACAACAAAACCACGTCAAAATCTGGTTGAATTTGTGTAGTCTGATCCTGACATAAGACCCCTAATCCTTTCTCCCAGTGGGTCTTCCGCTGGACATGGCCCAGGACGCCTGTACGTTAATGCCAAGCAAGCAGTGCAAAAATGCTTCCGCATTCGTCACCGCACGCTAGTGCGGTAAAGCGCCCTTCTTTTCAGACAAATGCTACCGTGCGTGCACCGGCGGCGGCGTGCTCGCTCAGGTGCGTGCGTGCGCCGGCGTGCTCGCGCGAGGTGCCCGCGCATGCGCATGAGATCCCGCCTTGAGCGGAG
>NW_028172959.1:0-2500 GCF_963971535.1 Notolepis coatsorum | reverse complement strand
TTCGAGCTTGGCACGCTCCTCCGTACCAGCGCACAGACGCGCATCTTCCAGACATTCGAGCTTGGCACGCTCTCCAGACCTCAGCGCGCCGACGCGCATCTTCCAGACCTTCCTGCTTGGCACACTCCTCCACGCAGACGCACCAGATGCGTCTCTCGGTTCCGACGCGCACACCAAGGTGTGGCGCGCACTCTGTTCCTCGGCTCCGACAGCGGCTACCCGGTGGACGACACCCTCGCCACCGCCACTGTTCCGACGCGCACACCAAGGTGTGGCGCGCACTCTGTTCCTCGGCTCCGACAGCGGCTACCCGGTGGACGACACCCTCGCCACCGCCACTGTTCCGACGCGCACACCAAGGTGTGGCGCGCACTCTGTTCCTCGGCTCCGACAGCGGCTACCCGGTGGACGACACCCTCGCCACCGCCACTGTTCCGACGCGCACACCAAGGTGTGGCGCGCACTCTGTTCCTCGGCTCCGACAGCGGCTACCCGGTGGACGACACCCTCGCCACCGCCACTGTTTCCAGCACTCTGTCCCTCGGCTTGGACAGCCAGCCACCCGGTGGCGATGCCCTCGCCCCGCTGCTGTCCCTGTACCATTACGCTTACGCCTGGGTGAGTTTTGATTGTGATGTCACTCACCCAGCGTAGTGCCCTTGCCCCCGTTCCCGCTGCTGTCCCTGTACCTTTACGCATACGCCTGGGTGAGTTTTGATTGTGATGTCACTCACTCAGCGTAGTGCCCTTGCCCCCGTTCCCGCTGCTGTCCCTGTACCTTTACGCATACGCCTGGGTGAGTTTTGATTGTGATGTCACTCACTCAGCGTAATGCCTCTTGCCCCCGTTCCCGCTGCTGTCCCTTTACCTTTACGCATACGCCTGGGTGAGTTTTGATTGTGATGTCACTCACTCAGCGTAATGCCTCTTGCCCCCCGTTCCCGCTGCTGTCCCTGTACCTTTACGCATACGCCTGGGTGAGTTTTGATTGTGATGTCACTCACTCAGCGTAATGCCCCTTGCCCTCGTCCCGCTGCTGTTCCTGCACCATTACGCATACGCCTGGGTGAGTTTTGATTGTGATGTCACTCACCCAGCGTATTGCCTCCTTTAGTTCTCACTTAGTTATTAGTTTGGACATTTCATCTCCCACTCTGTTTTGTTCTCTCGTGGATATTATTTTGGACATTTCATCTCCCACTGTGTGTTTGTTCACACGAAGATAGTATTTACTTTGTTACTTTGTTATTTGGACTGTTCTGCATCTGCTCTGTTTTGTTCCCTTTGAATATTAACCCTCTCCTCTGTTCTGCAGAGCGGCCCAGATGTTTTCCCACCAGTCCCCAGTTCCTCCCTGTCCCCAGCCCGCCTCCGCGGTTCTCTGTCCCCAGTTCCTCCCTGTTCCCCAGCCCGCCTCCGCGGGCCTCAGTCCCCTCTGTCCCAAGTTCTCCCCTTCTAGTTCCACCTAGTCCCTAGTCCTCTATCCCTAGTTCTCCTAGTCCCTAGTCCTCTTTCCCTAGTTCTCCTAGTCTCTAGTTCCTCTGTTCCCTAGGCGTTCCCTTAACCTTCCCTTAGGCATTCCCTTACCTTCCCATAGTGTTCCCTTTTCCTGCCCGCCTCTTAAAGGCACTTTACCTTCCCCTCTTGTGTTATTCCAGTGTTTTGTGTTTTCTCCCTTAAAGGGACAGTGCCCTTTTTCCCTGTTCTAAATAAATATCTGTTTCTTGGCAAACCATCATACCTGTCTTGTGTTGTGCGATTGGGGTCGGTTACAAACCATAACACACTCCTCTCATCTCTCTCCTCTCCCCTCCTCTCCTCTCATCTCTCTCCTCTCCCCTCCTCTCCTCTCATCTCTCTCCTCTCCTCTCTCCTCTCCTCTCCTCTCCTCTCCTCTCTCCTCCTCTCCTCTCATCTCTCATCCTCTCCTTTCCTCAGCCCCAGCCTGTTATTCTCCTACAAGGGAGATGGGTAAATGAGGGCTAGGCTGACACACATTTTACTGGCTCCAGAGTAACACAGAGTGGTCTGACCCGAGCCAGGGAGGCCCAGGCCAGAGGGAGGCCCAGGCCAGACGGAGGCCCAGGCCAGAGGGAGGCCCAGGCCAGAGGGAGGCCCAGGCCAGAGGGAGGCCCAGGCCAGAGGGAGGCCCAGGCCAGAGGCACGGCAAGGGCCCGTGACAGACACAGCCTCCGGGGGATAGCGTGACATCCCGATGTGTCAACAAAAGGAACTGAAGCGTTTTTAAAGACATCCGAGCCATGACATATGCTTTGCCCCGTCACATGGTGAACGCTTTCCATTCGGCTAGTCCAGAAACGTGTGTATGTGAGTCTGTATGGGAGAGAGAGGGAGAGAGAGAGAGAGAGAGAGAGAGAGAGAGAGAGAGAGAGAGAGAGAGAGAGAGAGAGAGAGAGAGAGAGAGAGAGAGAGAGAGAGAGAGAGAGAGAGAGAGAGAGAGAGAGAGAGAGAGAGAAACGAGAAGAAATCATTGTAGCCC
>NW_028172960.1:5000-19868 GCF_963971535.1 Notolepis coatsorum | reverse complement strand
GACACCCTCTCATCACTTAAAAAATTCTACTAAAACTGTATTGTTTATTTTGCTCTGTAAAAGGTCTTTGAGCATTCAAAAAAGCGCGATACAAAATTGATCTATTATTATTATTAATATTATTATTAAGATGCTCATCAGGTCCTGCCCCTGATTACAATAAACCCTGTCATCGTTCGATGTATCAACCACTTCCATCATTAGCCCTCCTGAGATACGTAACCAAGTACTCCTTCAAACGCAATCTTCAAAATGTCTTCCACCAAAATCATCTCCAAACAGAATCACTTGACAAGTGATAACTAGACCTTGGAGATTTCCATTGCTTAGTTTATGTCATGACTCATGAGCAAGGTTTCTGGCTTAAACATCTAGCCCAGGGACTACAACTGAAAACTAGCAACCCTGCTAATGTTGGCATATTTACAGTTTTTAATTTGTATTCATTTATAAATGCATAACTGACTGTTGTTGATTGATATGCACTGTCCCTGATCAAATAAACTGAGTAAACTAAACTAAAACTTCTACAAGGTGAGAGGCTTGTGGATATCTGTCAGTGGCTATCTGTCAGTGGCGATCTGTCAGTGGATATCTGTCATGGCTATCTGTCAGTGGCTATCTGTCAGTGGCTATCTGTCAGTGGCGATCTGTCAGTGGCTATCTGTCAGTGGCTATCAGTATCTGTCAGTGGATATCTGTCAGTGTTGGTGCCTTTCCAAGCGTTTCCACCGCGCATCAGTTGCATCCACATTGACACAGTGTGCGCATTTGCTTTGTCAATCCAAGGTCGACCAGTCGACCAGCTAACAGTCCTGCTAGAACATAGCTAAGGCTGTCTACGAGGGAGAGAGATAGTCGCTACTGTTACTTACTGTATATATATATGTGTTATTATCCTATTTACATAACTGTATATCTATATCTGTACATATCCCTTACCTATACTCTTACTAGTTAGTTACACTGCTGGCCAGTATGACTTGC
Source organism: Notolepis coatsorum (assembly GCF_963971535.1). Lineage (NCBI taxonomy): Eukaryota > Metazoa > Chordata > Actinopteri > Aulopiformes > Paralepididae > Notolepis > Notolepis coatsorum. The sequence goes on along the minus strand of NW_028172960.1, from coordinate 18,881 downwards.
TACCATAGTGTCTTTATACCTGTATCACTGTACATATTAATACTATATACCCTTCTTGCTGTCTTGTCGCACAGAACTTGTAAGTCGCTTTGGATAAAAGCGTCAGCTAAATGACTAAATGTAAATGTAAATGTACAACTCCGTACACATCTGATTAGCACTATTACTCAGTAGTACTCATTTATACATTTTATACACAGTTAATCACCTGTATACTGTATAATACTGTTGCACTTTACTGGCTGGATGCCAAACTTCTTTTCATTGTACTGTACTTGTGCTGTATCTATGATGACAATACATCTGAATCTAATCTAATCTAATCTAGAGATTATTTGTTTTCTCATCACTCTTCATCCCTCCCTTCCTCCCTCTCCCCCCCCCTCTCTCGCTCTCTCTCTCTCTCTCTCTCTCTCTCTCTCTCTCTCTCTCTCTCTCTCTCTCTCTCTCTCTCTCTCTTTCCATGGGCACTTTTTAAGTAAAGGGTGACATTTCTCCTCCTCCTCGCTCCTCTCATCATCCCCTCCGCTACACCTCATCTTCCCCACAGTGCTGGGTGTGTGTGTGTGTGTGTGTGTGTGTGTGTGTGTGTGTGTGTGTGTGTGTGTGTGTGTGTGCGAGTACGCATGCGCGTGCGTGTGCTGTGTGTGTGTGTGTGTGTGTGTGTGTGTGCGTGTGTGTGTGTGTTGTGTGTGTGTGTGTGTGTGTGTGTGTGTGTGTGTGTGTGTGTGTGTGTGTGTGTGTGTGTGCTAAGCAGAACAGTAATATTCTGGGTTGCCTCCCTGAAGCCTCTTGTTCTCATGAAGTTGATTCTGTTTCCAGCCCAGCGGGCCACTGGAGGATGATGATGCAGCTTCACAGCCACGGTTTTAAATATTTGGCCCCCCCCCCCCCCCCCCCCCAGATACTACAGAGCTTCCCCACCGTGGTGTGTGTGTGTGTGCAGACGAGAGCGTTGTGTTTTTAGCTTTCTAGTCTCTCCATAAATCACACGTCTCTTGTTCCTGGAGTCAGCGAAGTGGAAGCTTAGCTAACTAGGGATGTGCTTCTAGTGGCCTTGTATTATTGGGCCCAGTATACCAGGCTGAGTGGTTGTGGTCGGAGACTTTGTGTGTTTTTTTCTTTTTGAGATTTTGTATTTGGTCCCTGACTATAAGAGTGGCTGCGATTGGGTACCGTGACGTTAGTCGTTATGCCAATTCCCCCTCCCCTTCCTGGTTGTTGCGTGCATGTGCCCCCCCACTGGTCGGTCTAGGGAGCCCTGAAGTCTATCAGATGCTTCCTCCGAGACATAGGACACCACAGCCAGCAGCATCTTCTCACCTGCCAGCGAGGACTCTCATTGGCGAGGTGTAACGCGTGGGAGGTCACACTACCCTCGCCATCTCCCTCCCTCGCTGTGCAGGCGCCCTGACCGACCTGTAGGAGTCGCTGTTTACAACGACCAGATTACCACCCCTACCGGCTTCCCAACCGCTGACTCTGCCAATTGAGCACAGTATGACGGACGACCGGCCCAAGCCGGAGGCACCGCTGACAGCCGGATTCGATACCGGTGTCTCTCTCACGTTGGTGACGACGAGCGCTTAGTCCGCTGCGCCACCCAGCCGCCAGGGTATTAAAAAGTTACTTAAATGTAAATTGTATTGCATTTTTGGGGGCGGGCAGCCCGGCTGTCAGTAGATAAAATTATATATGAAACGTGTTTTATATTCAAGTCGTCAAGGCTACCGGGAGCTTGGTGCATCTGGCGAGAGCTTGTGTGGAACATGCAATCATTGTAATTGGCGCGCAAGTGCATCTGGCAGTACAGTGTGTTTTTGTTGTTGTTGCAAGTATGGTCGTGAAATTGGTATTCAATTGAGCTCCAAGTTGTATTAAAAAGGGCTTACATTTAACTTGCTGAAACCTGCTTATCCGATTTAAGAGTGATAACACTATGCTATCCTGCCTCCACTATAATCAGAGTGCCTTAGACTTCCTCTTAACCCTTTCACTACCACACTACAGCAGGTTAACCTTTCACTACCACACTACAGCGGGTTAACCTTTCACTACCACACTACAGAAGGTTCAACCTTTCACTACCACACTACAGCAGGTTAACCCTTTCACTACCACACTACAGACGGTTAACCTTTCACTACCACACTACAGACGGTTAACCTTTCACTACCACACTACAGATGGTTAACCTTTCACTACCACACTACAGACGGTTAACCTTTCACTACCACACTACAGAAGGTTAACCCTTTCACTACCACACTACAGAAGGTTAACTCTTTCACTACCACACTACAAGGGGTTAACCTTTCACTACCACACTACAGCAGGTTAACCCTTTCACTGCCACACTACAGACGGTTAACCCTTTACTATCACACTACAGACTGTTAACCTTTCACTACCACACTACAGAAGGTTAACCCTTTCACTACCACACTACAGAAGGTTAACCCCTTCACTACCACACTACAGCAGGTTAACCTTTCACTACCACACTACAGACGGTTAACCTTTCACTACCACACTACAGAAGGTTAACCCTTTCACTACCACACTACAGAAGGTTAACCTTTCACTCCCACACTACAGACGGTTAACCTTTCACTACCACACTACAGAAGGTTAACCTTTCACTGCCACACTACAGCGGGTTAACCTTTCACTGCCACACTACAGACGGTTAACCTTTCACTGCCACACTACAGAAGGTTAACCTTTCACTACCACACTACAGAAGGTTAACCTTTCACTGCCACACTACAGCGGGTTAACCTTTCACTGCCACACTACAGAAGGTTAACCCTTTCACTACCACACTACAGACGGTTAACCTTTCACTGCCACACTACAGAAGGTTAACCTTTCACTGCCACACTACAGCAGGTTAACCTTTCACTGCCACACTACAGAAGGTTAACCTTTCACTGCCACACTACAGAAGGTTAACTCTTTCACTACAACACTACAGAAGGTTAACCTTTCACTACCACACTACAGCAGGTTAACCTTTCACTACCACACTACAGAAGGTTAACCTTTCACTACCACACTACAGACGGTTAACCCTTCACTACCACACTACAGCAGGTTAACCTTTCACTACCACACTACAGAAGGTTAACCTTTCACTACCACACTACAGACGGTTAACCCTTCACTACCACACTACAGCAGGTTAACCTTTCACTACCACACTACAGAAGGTTAACCTTTCACTACCACACTACAGAAGGTTAACCTTTCACTACCACACTACAGAAGGTTAACCTTTCACTACCACACTACAGAAGGTTAACTCTTTCACTACCACACTACAAGGGGTTAACCTTTCACTACCACACTACAGAAGGTTAACCTTTCACTGCCACACTACAGCAGGTTAACCTTTCACTACCACACTACAGCAGGTTAACCCTTTCACTACCACACTACAGACGGTTAACCTTTCACTACCACACTACAGAAGGTTAACCTTTCACTACCACACTACAGAAGGTTAACCTTTCACTACCACACTACAGAATGTTAACCTTTCACTACCACACTACAGAAGGTTAACCCTTTCACTACCACACTACAGAGGGTTAACCCTTTCACTACCACACTACAGCAAGTTAACCTTTCACTGCCACACTACAGAAGGTTAACCTTTCACTACCACACTACAGACGGTTAACCTTTCACTACCACACTACAGAAGGTTAACCTTTCACTACCACACTACAGAAGGTTAACCTTTCACTACCACACTACAGAATGTTAACCTTTCACTACCACACTACAGAAGGTTAACCCTTTCACTACCACACTACAGAGGGTTAACCCTTTCACTACCACACTACAGCAAGTTAACCTTTCACTGCCACACTACAGAAGGTTAACCTTTCACTACCACACTACAGCAGGTTAACCTTTCACTACCACACTACAGAAGGTTAACTCTTTCACTACCACACTACAAGGGGTTAACCTTTCACTACCACACTACAACAGGTTAACCCTTTCACTGCCACACTACAGAAGGTTAACCTTTCACTACCACACTACAGAAGGTTAACCCTTTCACTACCACACTACAGAAGGTTAACCTTTCACTACCACACTACAGACGGTTAACCCTTCACTACCACACTACAGACGGTTAACCTTTCACTACCACACTACAGAAGGTTAACCTTTCACTACCACACTACAGACGGTTAACCTTTCACTACCACACTACAGCAGGTTAACCTTTCACTACCACACTACAGAAGGTTAACTCTTTCACTACCACACTACAAGGGGTTAACCTTTCACTACCACACTACAGCAGGTTAACCCTTTCACTGCCACACTACAGACGGTTAACCCTTTACTATCACACTACAGACGGTTAACACTTTCACTACCACACTACAGACGGTTAACCTTTCACTACCACACTACAGAAGGTTAACCTTTCACTACCACACTACAGAAGGTTAACCATCTGTAGTGTGGTAGTGAAAGGGTTAACCCTTTGTCGTGTGGCAGTGAAAGGGTCCACCTTCTGTATTGTCGCAGTGAAATGGGGTAACCCTTTGTCGTGTGGCAGTGAATTATTATTTATTATTATTATTATTATTATTATTTATTTATTTTTTATTCCCCTTTTTGTTGATGTTGATGTAGCCTATATGTCTGTCTATCTAATCACATATATGTGTATTGATTCCGCCGCGTACACACCTGCCCACGATCGATGGGCCACATGCTTCACAGAGACACCGGCTACGTCTCACTCACGCATGTAGACCCATCATCCCTCTGTTCTCCATGTAAAATGTAGAGCCATATGAAATCCGTTTTATTATTTTCCAAATTCCATTTGATTTTTTTCCCAAATTCCGTTTTAATATTTCAGAATTCTGTATTTAGCTTTTTATGCTAATTTTACCATCAGAAATAGTGTCTAGTAATAAGTGGGAATGAATAAATGCCCACAATTGAATAAGATATCAAGTCAAGTCAAGAGTTTTATTTGTCATGGCATACAAGCATACAGTGAAATGCGGGAGGTCATGCCCGCAGCGATTGTGCAATGATACAAGTAATAAGAATAAGACATTTGTGCAATAATACAAGTAATAAGAATACGACATAATAGGTATAATGTACATAAAGTTTACAAAAAGCATGGTAAAGACATGCTAAGGGCCTGTGATAGTGCAATACAGTGTTAGCTACAGATGAGGCACTGGGTCTTATGTACACTACTATACAATACTATATACAATCTACAGTTATACTATATATCCTTATGCTATCTTGCTATATCCATCTATTTACTATACAAGAACCACATATTGTGACAAAATAAAAATGCACACAAAATTAAATAGATACAGTTTCAAGTTTCTTTAATAGTTGTCATACAGAAGTACAGAATACTTTTATACAAAATGCTTCTTACTGTTACGCTCCAGAGACTGTGCTAGACAAGATAAGTATGAAATAACATAGTATAGCATGTAAATTAGAAGTAAAAAATGAGGTCACAGTGTTCAGTATAGACATATGTACAATGTTCGATGCAGAATAGACGTAACTGAGTTACCATATAATATACAATATTCTATGCAGTGTACTAATATACAATACTATATAGTGCAAAGCAGAAATGGGATGAGGTACAATTTAGGTACAATTTACAGTAAGGTGTACGAGTTGTAGTGCAAATCCTTTATCAATAAATATAAAGTGTGTTTAGGTGATCTAAAGTGTGGAGAGTGGGTGCTGCAGTGTGTTTGTTTGTTTAAGTGAGTGTGTGCGTGTGGATGTGTGTGCTGTGTGCATTTGATGGTTGTTGTGTAGTGTTTATTGTTCGTTGAGCAGCCTGACATTATCACAATGACAATGTCAGTAGCCTAGCTATATCTATTATATTGTGATGAAATATAGTAATGCATAATTTAGGCACCTTTAGTTTAGTTTATTTCATTTATAAAGGACAGTGTGTACTGACAATCATTTGCATTAAACAAATGGATGGGTGCACCAGATTTAGCAAGAAGCTATCATTTCCATCTATAGTCCAATGTACTGTAACGTTATAGCTATTTAATCACAATGGTGTCGCACATGTTTTTGTGGGTCCAGTCCACGGTACATTGACAGAATTTGCAAAACACCTTATCGCCGGAGGCATAAAAGTCATTAGGATACTGCTCTGTTCTTTTTTAAAAAAAATTTGTTGATCTTTCCCCCCCCCCCTTTTTCCTCCGTTTTTCTCCCATCCCAATGTTAGTCGTTATGCCAATTCCCAATCCCCTTCCTGGTCGCTGCGCACTCTGCCCCCTACAGTCGGTCTGGGAGAGTGGAGGCTATCACATGCTTCCTCCGACACACGTCTAGCCAATCAACCGCTTCTTTTCACCTGGCAGCGCGGACTCTCACTGAGAGGGTGTAACGTGTGGAAGGATCACACTACCCCCCTTGGATCCTTTCCTCGCTGAGCAGGCGCCCTGACCGAACTGTAGGAGTCGCTGTTTACAACGACCAGGACCCACCCACCAGCTTTCCCACCCTCTAATACTGCCAATTGTGTTAGTATGAACGACCAGCTAAGCTGGTAGCAACGCCGAGAGCTGGGCTCGAACCCAGCGTCTCCTGCGTTGGTGGCGAGTGCCTTGCCCACTACACCACCTAGCCGCCCTAGGATACTGCTCTGTTCTGAATTAAGGGCTTATTGCGGAATTTCTTAGCTTCTTGACGACGTTAACACCGAAGCAGCCAGACGGCAGCAATAGCATAAATCTGCAGTGCCGCAATACCCTACTCGACGGCAGACGCTTGGACACTGCTGTGTTGTGTGTAACACGCAGCGGTCCCCGGTCATGTTTGCTTTGCACCAAACGTTCCATCTCCACCCCAAAAACGGAATTTCAGTCCAGATTAGGCCAAATTCTGCAATATTCCACGTTTTGCAGTCGATTCCATTTGTATTGGTCAATTCCGCGATTCCGTCCGCGATTCCGTGAACGCGGATTTCATATGGCTCTAGTAAAATGTAAGATTGGACGAGGCGGTTAAACTGATTAAAACATAAACCAGTTTAAAAGAGAGTTTAAAAAAAGGAATATTGGAAATGGTTAATGAGGAGGGAGAACATGACGTTTGGCATTAAAAGGAATATGTTATATAGAATATGTATTAACTAGTCAGACTCATGTGTGTCTTGGTGAGATGTCGGGGGAATGTGGGAAACAGAGCAATGTTACATGTTGTATGTATGTTGTATGTTCTATGTATAGCATGTTGTATATATTAGCAATTGATGGTCAGGGTGTGGGGAATGGAAATGCACTCTTCTTCCATTCCCCTTTTATGTTGTTGCTGTTGTCTAGTGTATTGTTTTGTGGTGGTTATTGTACTGTTTTGTGGTTGTCTTGTATTGTATAGGTGGCATGGTTTGAAATAAATAAATAAAACTTGAACACTTGAAACCTACCATCGCGCTCTAAAAGTCTAAAATAGAAACATAATACAGACGACTCTGCCACTGCTGCACGAAAACAACCTTCCATACGAGAACTCACCCCTGAAAAAAGAAATCAAACAATTCTGCATCAAAAACAGAAATACACGCTGTGAGAAGCGGAGGCTGGAGGTGGCAGACCCGAGTCTCTACAGACTCCTCCAGAAACAGCCCGTCTTTTAAATACAATTATTTTCAGAAATGTCTCGCAGGAAAATAATGACACTATAACCCGGTCCTCTTACAAAACGCCCCAAAAAAACAAGAAATTCATTGTTTGGCTTAAATTTCATCCTTTTTTTCATTACTCGATTTTTCGAAACAAAATGTAACTAACGGCTGCAGAACTCGAGAACTGTTAGGAATGTCTGACAGACTGAGTGTGTCTGACTCTTAACCATCTAAACCTGCACGGACTACAACGTATGACGTCGTACAGTATATCACGGCAGTTACGTCACCTTGTGTATACTGTTTATCCAAGGGGGTCAATAAAGGAATTTCTTATCTTCTCTTAAATCTTTTCTACGACCGCAGAGACACTGGTATCGAATCCAGCTGTCAGCGCCGGTACCTCCGGCTTGGTCGGTCGTCCATACTAACACAATTGGCAGTGTGTGCAGGGGTGTGTATCCTGGTCGTTGTAAACAGCGACTCCTACTGGTCGGTCGGGGCGCCTGCTCAGCGAGGAAGGGAACTGGGGGGGGAAGTAGTGTGAGCCTCCCACGCGTTACTTGTGGGGGCTGGCTGGCTGACCCCACATGTATCGGAGGAAAACATGTGGTAGTCTTCACCCTCCCCAGGCCGACAGTAGGGGGCAAAAAGCGCACAACGATCAGGAAGTGAATTGGCATAACGACTAAATTGGGATGGGAGAAAAATATGGAAAAAAGGGGGTGAAAAAGTAGATAAAAAAAGTATAATCTTTTCTACGAGCAGAAGACGGCCCTCCTCCTGCAGAACACGTCGTGCAGCATTCCTCTTTACGTTTCTGCTGGAATTGATTTGCTTTTGATCATCAGATATGATGTTCTTGTTCCAGTCCGTCGTCAGGTTTCAGGTTTCACCCTCTGGCTCCCGCCTCAGCGCACGGCTGCACGCCGTCGACGGATAACGATGTGATTAAAAATACTTTAGACGACTGAGAACAAACAAAACATCCGTCCTGTCTGGAACCTCTTCACACACACACGCACGCACGCACGCACGCACGCACGCACGCACGCACGCACGCACGCACGCACGCACGCACGCACGCACGCACACACGCACGCACGCACACACGCACACACACACACACACACACACACACACACACACACACACACACACACACACACACAGGCAGGTGGCACCATCCAGGTTTGGCCTCAGAACAGCGGGTTTGCTGACGGCACAGTGAGCCCAGCACTGCCTGCCTGCGCTGTGTCGTTGGTGCATATATTAAGGTAATGGGCACGAACCTCCTCAATTAAAAATACATAAATAAATGGCTAAATGGACTGCATTTATATAGCAGCTTTTATCCCAAGCGCTTCACAACCTGTGCCTCACATTCACCCACTCACTCTCACACACACACACACACACACACACACACACACACACACACACACACACACACACACACACACACACACACACACACACACGCACACACACACACACCCGTCCACACACACACACGCACACACACACACACACACACACACACACACACACACACACACACACACACACACACACACAGACACAGCGGAGGCGACCATGCAAGGTGCCCACCTGCTCATCGGGAGCAGTTATAGGGGTTTTAAGTGTCTTGCTCAAGGACACTTTGACTTGAAGGAGTGGGAATTGAACTGGGAACTCGCCGCATAAATAAGTCTGTGAGCCATCTTTCTGCTCTTCCTTCCTTCCTTCCTCCCGGCTCGCTGTTAAAACGCTGTTAAAGATGAATGACAATAAGTAAAACCTTATTTATATATTTATACAGCGCCCTTCTCAGCACGAGTGCACAGAATGCTTTACAACAGTCATATATAACATCAATAAAATGCAGTACGGAGGAAACATTTGCAAGAGATTTGCACTACTACATCCATACCTTATTTTTTAAAAATCGTGCCTTTTTAAAACGTTTTTGTACCTCATTTGTCTGCATTTTACTTCATTGTACTTCCATTGTACTTAGGTTGTACTTTAGTTTGTATATTGTATAGTGTTGGGACCTATTCAGGCATTAAAGCGTTCCGTCTTGGGACGGATATCCGTCCATTTGATTTGGAGATTCCGTCATTTGATTCGGAGTCGTGACGGATTTTAACCTGAGCCAATCAGAGGCGTCAAATATCCTTTTTTCCCCTACCGCGGCCGCACCAAACAGTCATTTGCAATCGGCAAATTCTCAGGCAAATGCAACCAACCAGAAGGCGAGATTGTTCTGAGTTTACAGCCCTTTCACCCGCCTCCGCTGTGCTCAGCACCAATGGGAAGCGCCCATTTTGAGTCTCTCTAGCGTCTAGCTCTACTCGCGAGTAAACTTGACTCATCAACAACATGCGGCAACTTTTACCAGACCGTAAGTTCATTTGACTTATTCTAGTCTAAAGAAACATATATATTACTATTGCTATTGATACATCTAGGTAACTTGAATGCCACAAAACGAATGCCTTTTGTTAATCAGAACGTTATTTACGCGACAAGCAGTGTGTTGTTGTCGTTGTTGTTGGTGGTGTTTCGTGTGTGTGCTTGCGCCGCTCGCTTTCTGATAAATGTATGAATGTTGATAAATCTAGATAACGTTAATGCCACAAAACGAATGACTTTGTTAATCAGAACGTTATTTGCGTTATCAATTGTTTTTAAGCTCAATAAACGTCTTTCTCCCATTTGTCCGGGAGATCTCTGGGTAACAGTACTGTATATTTGCATATCATACATGTCACAAATGTAACATTACTATATACCTGTATGTCATGTATGTCACTATGAATTGAAAACGGGGGACCCTGATGTAAACAAGACGAACGTCTTTCTCTGGTCTGCATCCCCTTAACAATTGTGTGTATTGAGCTGTACGTGTACTGTATTGTACCCATTCTGCAATCTGTTAAATATTGATTGATTGTTATTAACAGATTGCAGAATGGGTACAGTACAGCTCAATACACACAATTGTTAAGGGGATGCAGACCAGAGAAAGACTTTCGTCTTGTTTACATCAGGGTCCCCCATTTTCAGTTCATCATAACATATATGACACACATGACATACAGATAGACAATACTGCTACATCTATACATTTATGACATACCAGATTTACAAATACAGTAGCCTATTGTTTGTGATACAAAAATAGTCTAAAAAGAGTATATACATTTGACGAAGAAACTGTACATTGGATGTGGTTGGGTGGGATGGGGGGGGGTTGTAACTATACATTGGATTATCGACAACCTTACTTGGTCCCAAGAAGAGGGTCTCGTGTATTAAATAAAGTTTTCATTCATTCATTCACTCTGGATCTTGTAAATCCAGTAGCAATACACACAATTGTTAAGGGGATGTAGACCAGAGAAAGGCGTTTGTCTTGTTTACATCATCAGGGTCCCCCATTTTCAATTCATAGTGACATTTATGACATACACAACATACATGACATTTATGACATAGGGACATACATGCCTTACAGCAGGTATATAGTAATAGTACTGTTACATTTTGTCACATATACGATATGCAAATATACAGTACTGTTACCCAGAGATCCTAACAGTAAATATATACATATGATGAGGAGGAGACTGTACATTAGGAGGGGGTGAGTGAGTGGGTGGTAAATAAATATATACAAACGGTGGGCAGGAGACTGTCCATTGTTGTTGTGGCATAATTGCGAAACGTGTTTAGTCCCTTGTTTGTATGATAACAAGCCGTTTAGTTCATGGTTCAAAGTGGGGAGGGGTGCTAGCTCGCCATCAATCAGAAGCTAGCCACAAGACTTGCATTCACGCTCTCCAGCACACAACAGTAGGGTCTATAGTCACAGTCAGGACAGTAGGCTCGCTCTACAAGTAGGCTCCCTTAAAACGCTAACACTATTAAAAAAAAATACAGTAGAGGTTAAAATAAGAATATGACTTGGCCAGAAAAAAAGTTCAGTCAGGAGATTTTTTTTTGCTTTAATCCCTGGACCTATTCCTCTGTTGCTTTTTTACTGTATGAAGCACATTCTCAGGGGCTCATACATAACCAAGCATTTCACTCTAATGTACATGTACTTTATATACGTGACAAATAAAAGCAAACTTGACTTGAACTTGAACATTTGAAGAAAAGAATAAAACATCAAATTATGAGCTAAAACGATAGAATAGACGACAAAAAAACTAAAAACTAAAAGACATGGACAGAAACAAAGTTTGTCCGAGGTAAGCGACAGTTGTGATTGGAGGATCAAGAAAAGAGGGCAGGGTTTGAGATAGGTCTATTGGCAGTGTTAGAGGGTGGGAAAGCCGGTGGGTGGGGATCGGACGTTGTGGACAGCGACTCCTACAGGTCGGTTTGGTGACGCCGGTGCGGCGGAAGCAGGAAGTGACGGGGGCAGCGTGAGCCTCCCACGCGTTACTCCTCGCCACTGAGAGTTCGAGCTGTTGCGGTGAAAAGATGCGACAGGCTGCCTCCTCGTGTACCGGAGGGGGACACGTGATGCAAGGCTTCTATCCTCACTACAGCCGACCAGTGGGAGGCATAGTCTAGCAACGTTCAAGACAGGGGAGGGAAGAATTGGATAATACGAAATTGGGATGGGAGAAAAATAGAAAATGGGGAGAAAAGGTGGATAAAAAAAAATAGAGATATAGGGCAGTCTATTTGCCGAGAGAGAACATACCGCGACACATTCTCCTTGATTTGTACCGCAATTTGGGACCCAAATTGGAGCGTGGAACAAAACGCAGTGTTGGATGTCGTAATTTCCCCAACCCCCAACTACATACAATATCCATAATCAATAATAACAGCAGGCCGAGGCCAATAGAGGATTTTACGCCAGGTTACCCAACATCATCGGCGCAATAGACTGTACCCGTTTCAAAGCTCCATCAATAAACAAATCCAGTTATGTGAACGGGATTCCACTCGGTCAATGTACAGATAATCTGCGATGCGCATTTTGGCTGATAATTAGGGTCGGGCATCGTTTGGATTTGAACGATTCCGGTTCAGATTCCGATTCTCCATTTCGATTCCTGTTCTAAACGATTCTCGATTCCGATTCTTTGCGGTGCAGGTCAAAACAGATCACAGCTAATTTTGCAGGAGTTTTTTTTTTTTTTGAAAAATCTTAATTTTTGTTTATACTATTCACATTGTCAGTTGACTTGATACAGTTTAATTTGGTTGCTGTGGTTGCTAGGGTATTAATTAACAAAGTGAAAAAAATAAATAAAACGGAACCGGAAGTTAGGAACCGGTTCCTATTAGAACTGGTTCTCGGTGCCCAACCCTACTGATAATGTCGTTGCCAGTGGCCGGAGTCTCATTCAGGCATAATTGTATTTAACAAAACCACTTTATTTCTGTTCCACAATCGACACTTTTCCTGTAAGGCTGTGGCCAACAGAGAGCCTAGACCCCCCCCCCCCCCCCCTTAAAAGCTTTAGCCTCGTCGTTAAGCAGGCTGCATTATTGACGATACGTCAGTGGCTACTGGCTAGGTATCTCTCTCTCTCTCTCTCTCTCTCTCTCTCTCTCTCTCTCTCTCTCTCTCTCTCTCTCTCTACCCCCCTCAAACCCTCCGTCAGAGAGCTAGCTTGCCTACGCTCCATGGGTCTGACGTGTCTAATGTGGCTAATATTCACGCACAAAGACCAAACGTCCAGTCTCTTGACCTCTCTAAAAGGGAGAGCGAGAGGAGATGAAGACCTACTGTAAACGGTAAATGAATGGACTGCATTTATATAGCGGCTTTTATCCAAAGCGCTTCACAATTTATGCCTCACATTCACCCACACATTCACCCACCGTCGGCGATCATGCAAGGTGCCAACCTGCTCATCGGGAGCAGTTAGTGGTTAGGTGTCATGCTCAAGGACACTTCGATGCACTGCCGGGAGGAGTGGGAATCAAACCGGGAACCTTTCTCTTACCAGGCGACCGCTATCTACTGTACCTACTGATCCACTGTCACCCCCCCCCCCCCACACCACCCAAGAATGATTAAGATACAGTACATTTCAGTCAAATCTGTACCCAAATTACAGAGCAATTTCTGCTTAAACTCGAGCTAATAACATGGAGATTGGTCATCTGATTTTCCAACCAGCAATCTCAATTCAATCCGTTTTTTGTTTGTTTGTTTGTTTCATTTT
>NW_028172960.1:0-2500 GCF_963971535.1 Notolepis coatsorum | reverse complement strand
GTTTATGATATTAATTGAAAATAGCATATGAGAGTATCATAGTAATAATAACACATGGCGATATACTAAATGACAGCCAAACATGGCACTGGAACTAAATAACACAAATACAATAGGCACATTTGTGACTGTTACAAATATAACACGTTTTATACTTGTGCTACAAGATTTTGGCCTGTGCTACAAAACTATCAACCTCTGTAGCACCAGTGCTATGTGCAAAAAAAGTTAACGTACAGCCCTGCATACTGTGTTGTAAACGGCAACCTTGGTGCTGATCTTCAGGTTTCGGTTTTCAAAAACCCTGCTGCGTAGGCGTCCAAAGGATGATCCCGCTTTATTGATACGTGTGTGACGTATCTCCGGGTCAAGGGAGCAGCATGAGGACAGAGTGGAGCCGAGGTAGGTGAAATTATCCACTGTTAAGTGGAACACCGTTTATGTGAAAACTGGGAAGTGTAGAGGTTCGCGAAGTGAGTTGGGACATGACCATGTTGACCTGGAGACCGAAGGATTGGTACAGGCTGGATATGGTGTCGAGAGCATGCTGCATAGACTCTGGACTGTGAGCTAAGATGGCACAGTCATCAGCGTACTGTAGCTTTGTGTGTGCCTGGAGCCGGCGGATGTTGAAGAGACTACCATCAAGGCGGTATTCCACATGGACACCGTCTTCATGTCCCAGGGCTCGGCGGAAGAGGCAGGTGACGGCAGAGAGGAGGAGATTAAAGAGCACCGGAGCCAAGACGCAGCCCTGCTTCACCCCAACATTAACCTTGAAGGATTCTGACTGGAGTTCACCCGTCTGGACTCTGGCTTGCATCCCGTCGTGCAGTTTTTCTGAAGGATGGAGAGAAACCTGGGTGGTACCCCAAGTTTGTCGAGGTGTTTCCAGAGCAGCTCACGGCTGATGGTGTCGAAGGCTTTGCTTACTTAGGTCTATGAAGGCTATGTAAAGATCCTCGTGATGCTCTCTGCTCTTCTCTAGCGGCTGCCCCAGGACAAAGACCATGTCGGTGGTGGATCTGGTCTTTTCCGAAAGCCACATTGAGTTTCCGGAAGCACAGCTTCAGAGATGTTTTTTCCACCAGCCTGTTCAGCATGATCCTCGCCAGCACTTTCCCTGCGATGGAGAGGAGAGAGATTCCACGGCTGTTTCCGCAGACTGCTCTGTCCCCTTTCTGCTTGTAGATGACACACACACACACACACACACACACACACACACACACACACACACACACACACACACACACACACACACACACACACACACACACATGCTGGACGCAGGAAGCACTTTTATACGGACAGGTATTTTGTTGCAGTTTTTCACACTCGGTGGTGTAGTTCAGCGAACCAATAGTCTATTTAATCCTGTGAGCAACGACAGTGGCTGATTCTCGCCAGCGTCTGGGCCTATTTACGTCACCTTGAGATTACCTTCAGAGAGAGGAGGAGAGGGAGAAGGAAGGGAGAGGAGGAGGAGGAGGAGAGGGAGAAGGAAGGGAGAGGAGGAGAGGGAGAAGGAAGGGAGAGGGGGAGGAGGAGGAGAGGGAGAAGGAAGGGAGAGGAGGAGAGGGAGGGGGGGAGGAGGAGGAGAGGGAGGGGGTATGAGGAGGAGAAGGAAGGGAGAGGAGGAGGAGAGGGAGGGGGGAGGAGGAGGAGAGAGAGAAGGAAGGGAGAGGAGGAGAGGGAGGGGGGGAGGAGGATGAGATGGGGGAGACTACAGACCTGACGGCAGTCCACTGAGCAGCAGAAAACAGACAGAAAAGGTCAAAGGTCATTATGTACATCATACAGGTAAACCCCCCCAAACACACTGTAAGCATCAAATAAAAGATAAAGACACAAAGGGATGAAGATAAAATAGGGAATCCCCCGATCGATCGGCCGGCCAGCGATCGGTATCGGCCGATATTCAGTATAAATATGAGATCGGTGAATTCCGATAATGCTTTATTTTTTTCGCCGATTGTGAAAACCGATCGAAAAACATGATCCAATTCTTAGCGGAGATCTCACTCGCTGACTTCTGTCTCAGACACACGGAGCTGCAAACTGCCGCTCCTCCTCCTCCTCCTCCTCCCCCTCCTCCGCTGCCCCTCCCTTACCCGTGTAAACACAGAGGCTCCTATTGCCTCGGGCAATAGTCTGCTCTAGTCTAGTGCATGGGACCGTGAGCTAACGTTAGCTACCTAGCTATCGTTACTGTTTAAACAAAATGACCCAGTCAACTATTCACTTTTAGTTTAATACATGAGGCATTGTCTAACGGTATCTAGCCGGCTAGCTACTGATAGCTCCTGATATCAACAAATGCTCCAGCAATAGTCGTGCATGTTGATACCTCCGTTAGCTCACGTTAGCTCACGTTAGCTCACTGTTCAAAAAGGAAATGTCCCATTAAACTAAATAGTTCACTGAGGCGTTGTCTTAACGTTATCTAGCTGGCTAGCAGTAGCTACAGATAGCTCCTGATATCAATGTCTTATAACAT
>NW_028172961.1:0-135000 GCF_963971535.1 Notolepis coatsorum | reverse complement strand
CCCCGTCACTTCCTGCTTCCGTCGCACCGGCGTCACCAAACCGACCTGTAGGAGTCGCTGTCCACAACGTCAAATCCCCAATTCATTCATTCATTCATTCATTCATTCATTCATTCATTCATTCATTCATTCATTCATTCATTCAGTATGAACGACCGGCCAGCCGGTAGCAACGCCGAAAGCTGGGCTCGAACCCAGCGTCTCCTGCGTTAGAGGCGAGCGCCTTGCCCACTGCGCCAATCAGCCGCCCCATTATTATGTTATAGTCTGTGCCGGTTTTAGTGGTTAAGAGCCAGACATTCCAAATAGTTCTGCAGCCATTAGTTCTCTATCTGCTGGCACAGAGTGGAGTGTCGGGGGGTTTTTGAGACAGTCTGTGGCTGAATGCGCTCCTCCCCTTGGCTAGCTCCTCAGAGGCGGCAGGAGGGGTTCTCCAGGATAGCGTCCAGCTTCTTTCTCATCCACCTCTCTGCCATCACTGGAGATGCAGAATACATAATTTCCCCACAGGGATTAATCATGTATAACCAGGGGTGTAAAAAGTACCCAGAAATTATACTTAAGTGAAAGTATCGGTACCGTCTCAAAATCTTACTCAAGTAAAAGTCAGAGTACCTGGCTAAAAACACACTTGAATAAAAGTCAAAAAGTTTCTACTTTTAAATGTACTTAAGTACTAAAAAGTTAAAGTTAAAACTTTTTTCTGACTGTCTATTCTTCTGATAGCAGGTGTTTAATCAAAGATCCCCGCTTTCTAGTCTTGCACAAGGACCAATCAGCATGGGTATGGGGCGCCGCGGGTTCATTTTCCATTGATGAGGATTTGATTGGCTGTTTTTAAATAATGTGCGGCCGCAGGATTAATAACGTTAACGTTAGTTCGGCCAGAGAAACAAATATACTAATTAAAATGGTTGGACCTGCGAGATTTGTACTTTGTACTTTGTAGGTCTGCATTTTAAATGTAAGGAGTAAAAAGTATGTTTTTTTTTCTCTGAATGTAGCTAATTGAGTAAAAGTACAAGTATACAATTACAAACCTAATAATACTTGAGTAAAGTACAAATCCCCCAAAACAGTACTTAAGTATTGTAACGAAGTACAATTACTCATGTACTTTACACCCCTGTGTATAACTTTACTTAATTTAACTAACCCTTCAGAGCACAAAGACACTTCTACATTTAAATTTGACGTTGTAATCTGAGAATGAATGAATTAATGAATTAATGAAAACATCAGAAAGCATCAGAGTTCCTCACACTGTATCTCACTGTATCACTGAGTATCTCACACTGAAAATATACCCAACTCAGACTATTATAAATAAATATTAAATAATCTAATCTAACTCAGACTATTATGGGACGTGAGTTTGACATGGTGAGTCTTATAGCCAGTTACTGCAGTATAACCAGTTGGTTTGTCTCTGATTGGCGCCCTCTGCAGGACTAAGACAGACAAAGCAGTCAGACCTGACAGATGAACTACTCTGCAGAGTACTGGTCTTGACTCACTAACATTAACTCATATGAACTGAAGTTTACATCAGAACTTTAACTGAATTGGATAATACATAGAATTGCAATGACATCCTAGTAATATGTACTGTATTAGAGGGCTAGAAATGTCATATTTCATGCATGGCCAATGTCTGGCCAGGCCCACTGTGGAAAGTGAAGTCAAATTGGGGTTGGCTTTGACTAATGGCTTGGAATCAATATCCCTGTCCGTCTTACTGACTGTAACTATTATATCAACCTATCAACCAATCAATCAATCAATCAATCACATTGCAACACATTTTACAGCCGTCTGGCGGCGTCACGCTGTGTTAGTGTCTCTCAACCAACACATCGGTTGAAAGCTAAAATGGCCACCGTTTGATTGACACAGCGCTTGACATATTACGTGCTTCCAATCTTGGGTTATAATTAAAAGACCAAACAGCCAACGAGCGTCAGTTTAGAAAAAGTGACCACCTCCGGTTTCGCCTCTCAATGACCAGACAAATCACCACTGATGCTGAAAGTTTTTGGCGGTTTGTGTAGCCAATGAAATTCTGAAAAGAATGACATCTTACTTGAGTTGGTTTTCGAAGACCGAGAAGCGGTAAAAGCGGTAAAAGCGGTAAAAGCGTACCGTACGCAAGAGAATGAGGTCAGGTCAAGTTAAGTTAAGTTAAGTTAAGGTTAGGTTAGGTTATGGTTATGGTTATGGTTATGGTTATGGTTATGATTATTATTATGATTATGCGTATGCTTATGGTTAGGTTAAGGTTACGGTTATGGTTATGGTTATGGTTAAGGTTAAGGTTAAGGTTAGGTTAAGGTTATGGTTAGATTAAGGTTAAGGTTAACTCATTGACCGCCACGTTGGGACCGGGATAAGACTATGTGCTGCCACGCATTAAACCTATGGAGACGCTCACCTTGTTTGCAGGGCTATATAACTATATAAATATTATAGCTATGGATGCAATACTATGGCCCATTTGGCATCGAGTATCTATCGTTCAAGATGTGAAAAAGAAATAATTTTTCCATCCATACATTCCCGTTTTATACCGTGGTGAATATAAGTATGGTTTTAGAGCGGTTTAGGGTCATTCCTGGGAGGCTAGTAGGCCGCAACGCATATTATACTTAATCCATTGGCATTTCGACCCTATACCTGCTACAATTAAAAATCCAAATGCATATGATCGGTATATTATGTTCCATCATGAATGCATGAAAGAGGGGGGGGGGGGGTCGTTTCTGATTAATTGATTGTCAATAACGGCATTCATTAGTACAACAGCATACGCTGATCAGGGCGATGGCTATGAAAACAAGGCACAATCAGGCTGAAATTGACGTTAAATTGCTCTTACCTGTGGCCGGTGACATTCCAAAAAGAATATTCCAATTATTTGATTGCCATCTGGTAGATCGTATGTCCATTTGGGCCACGACATAACCCACCACAGCATAATGAACCGGGGGTCCCGAAAACTATTCAATGCGATCAGGTAAAGCTCTCGGTCCAGACTACTAGAAAACTCCGCCAGGAGGAATTTCAATGACACACAGCCACATACACAGAGTCTCAAAGGGAGTGCAACATCGGCCGCATAACACCAGGTGGCGGTATTGGACTTTTCCGATCTCAGACTCATTCCCTATGGTTACACAGGCTCCCTGGGTGGATAACGATTGGAAATAGCGAATAAAAGAAATAACGATCAAATAACGTATATACGTGGTTGGCGTTCAATGATTGGCGGACAAATATGTATTAAATCGTTGTTGGCGGGGAATGAGTTAAGGTTAAGGTTAAGGTTAAGGTTAGGGTTAGGTTATTAAGGTTATGGTAGAGTAGACTGTTCTCTCCTCACATAAACACTAGCAGGCTTTACATAATGTAGACTAAATACATAATGTAGACTAAATACATAATGTAGACAATGGTTTGGTTTGTGTTCTATTATTATTATTATTATTATCAGTTAATCAGTGTTGTAAGCGTGTAGCTAGCTTGTATGTTAGTGCTTCCTTCTCAGTGCTCTACTCTGTGTTATGTTTTAGCCACTAGCCAGGCTTTGTTTGAGTGTAATTTACTGTTGAGGTTAACAGCTGTATTGCAAAGTGTTGAAAGTGTGTTCCTCTAGTTGGGACAGACACAGGAAGCTGACAGGAAGCTGTCAGAGCGCGGACAGGAAGAGCACATGGAGAGAAGAATGGGCACAGACTGACCAGTTCAAGAGCACCAACCCCCCCCCCCCCCCCCCCCCCCCCGCCTTATTACACACATCCTCTCCCCAAAGGGTGGACTCATAGTCAAAATTTAGACCAGAGTTAGCCCCAATTTTTCCTACTGAAAAGTGGACTCAAGTCAGGATTTAAACTACAATTGGCCCCAACTTACACGCACATACCTTGGGTGCTTTCACCAGAAAATTGGGCATTTAAAGATCCTGATTTGGCGGCTTTTGTTGACATGTCTATATATTCACAAATGTGTGATTTCTCATTATCATAAGGTTATTATTTAAAGGGGCTATGCGTTATAAATGTCATTTTTCAGTCTCTAGCATTGTATTATAGTAATAGGAGTTCGTATCAATGTGTTTTTGGGCCTAAATACTATATTGACGAATTCCTCAGCTACAGCCCATCCCCTGTTTGCCTCTAGTAAATCAGGTCATGTTGATTTGACGACCTGGTGCACGTCACAGGGCGCTGTTTATAGCGCACGGTGATGTGATTGGCTCTGTGGTTTTAGTAATGCCCGCCTCCATTCTTCGACAGACCGGCGTTAGCTCTCGGGACTCGGGAGCGATCGCTAGCTAGTTAGCACCAGCCGGGGCCGGCGTTAGCAACCGGGGGCGTCGCGGAGCATTCAGCCTGCTGGCTACCTAGATCCACTTCAACCAGCGTCGCGGAGCATTCAGCCTGCTGGCTACACAGCTTGTCGGTGTGCTAATAGCCTCTGCAAGCTAACGGTAGCTGGCTCCAGGCTATTAGCACATCGACAAGCTGCTGGAGCTCCCGACGCTCGGCTGGTTGAAGTGGATCTAGGAATGCTCCGCGACGCTCCCGGTTGCTATCATGTGCAGGTCCTCTTCTCAGACCTGTGTACTGCACACGCATCATGCAAGCTACACATCGCTGCATGTTGATCAATGGTGGCCCACTCGGTGCATCACAGTGGGCTACTATTGTGCTAACAACAACCGCTGTGTCCGGCTTGTCGGCCGGCATGAGTGCTCGATTTAAAATGGTTCTCTCCTCTTTGTATACCTTTGTCCTCACAAGTATTCTGCCAGGGAACTTATGGATACGACAATAGTAGTAGTTATAAGGTGTTTGATCATTGTGTCGTTGTACATATTGTGTATACACCGTTAGAAGCTAACGTAGCTTAGCTTGGTAGCTATTGTGCTAACAACATACCCCGACGTCTAGCTTGTTAGCCGGCATGAATGCCCGATTTAAAATGGTTCTCTCCTCTTCGTATACCTTTTTCCTCACAATTATTCTGCCAGGGAACTTATGGATACGACAATAGTAGTAGTTATAAGGTGTTTGAGCTTGTAACGTTAGTTAGCTCATAGCTATCGTTTGAGCTTGTAACGTTAGTTAGCTCATAGCTCTCGTGTACCACGATAGCTATGAGCTAACTAACGTTACAAGCTCAAACACCTTATAACTACTACTATTGTCGTGTCCATAAGTTCCCTGGCAGAATACTTGTGAGGACAAAGGTATACAAAGAGGAGAGAACCATTTTAAATCGGGTATTCATGCCGGCTAACAAGCTAGACGTCGCAGCATGTTGTTAGCACAATAGTAGCCCACTGTGATGCACCGAGTGGGCTACTATTGATCAACATGCAGCGACATGTAGCTTGCATGGTGCAGTGCTTTGCCCCACAGGTCTGAGAAGAGGACCTGTGGTACCCTTGACTGAGATTTCATAATCAAAACTGTTAGATCAACCCTGAAAACTGAAAATATCTGTGGTAATAGTTCATAACATGGACTCTCAGAGTGATGGAACCTATGTTAGCTTCTAACGGTGTATACACAATATGTACAACGACACAATGATTTACATTATTACAAATATGGTAACGTGGTTGTGGCTTTTACAAATAGTGGTAACATATATATATATATAGATAGACAGTACTGCTACATCTCTATATTTATGACATACCATATTTGTATGTAACCTGAAACCTAAGGGGGGACCCTGATGTAAACAAGACGAAAGTCTTTCTCTGGTCTGCATCCCCTTAACAATTGTGTGTATTGAGCTGTACTGTATTGTACCCATTCTACAATCTGTTAATAAAGTTTTCAATCAATCAATCAATCAATAAGACCTCCACCTGGATGGAATGACGGGGAGATGGGCGGAGCTATTTGGTGGGTGGCTGTCACTCAAAGTGTGGGTGGAGCCAAGCCAATAATAGCCTGCTTTCATGAGGCTGAAAAATGCTGGTTTTGAGTACAAGATTAGAAATATAAAACAATGATTATTTTTGGAATAAAAATTACACATGTGTTACATAGACTCACAGGAAGTGTGTAAAGTTGCCCAAATAGTGCTAGGAATAGCACTGCATGACACCTTTAAGTCCAAAATAGCCAAATAAGACAGTGGCAATCAACAACAGTTAATTGGGAAACCTATTTTATAAAGTGGGGATCACAAGATAATTTGTGTGCACACGTGCTTGTTAGGATTAGAAATTCTGTTTAGAACGTTTTGGTTTGTTCGTCAATTGGCGATGTGAAACATAACGAACCAATGAGAACTGGACACAAAGTAATGGTTGATTTGATTCTGAACTTTTCAAATGAACTTGTGAAAGCAACCCTCAGTCTTCCCTCATACCTTCATGGATCCATGAATGTTTACCGTAACAATCTATGGGTATATAAGTTGGGCCATCCAAGCTCTAGCAGCTAACGTTAGTATATTATTGAAGAAAAGACGAGGAAACAGAACAAAAGGGCTGGTTGCTACAATAGTAAGTTCGTGTTTTTTTTTTTTTTTTTTTTTTACAGTTTGGTGACAAACAAAAGTTAAGCAGTTGTCAGCAAAAATAAAACTATTCCTCCCATTCCTAACATATATAAATGCAGCCATTTTTATTTTATTTTATTCAGCCTACCTTACATGACCTACTAACCTAATAACCTACAGTGTTTTATTCAGTCTACCTTACATGACCTACTAACCTAATAACCTACAGTGTTTTATTCAGCCTACCTTACATGACCTACTAACCTAATAACCTACAGTGTTTTATTCAGCCTACCTTACATGACCTACTAACCTAATAACCTACAGTGTTTTATTCAGTCTACCTTACATGACCTACTAACCTACAGTGTTTTATTCAGCCTACCTTACATGACCTAATAACCTACAGTGTTTTATTCAGTCTACCTTACATGACCTAATAACCTACAGTGTTTTATTCAGCCTACCTTACATGACCTAATAACCTACAGTGTTTTATTCAGTCTACCTTACATGACCTAATAACCTACAGTGTTTTATTCAGCCTACCTTACATGACCTAATAACCTACAGTGTTTTATTCAGCCTACCTTACATGACCTAATAACCTACAGTGTTTTATTCAGCCTACCTTACATGACCTACTAACCTACAGTGTTTTATTCAGCCTACCTTACATGACCTACTAACCTACAGTGTTTTATTCAGCCTACCTTACATTAACTACTAACCTACAGTGTTTTATTCAGCCTACCTTACATGACCTACTAACCTACAGTGTTTTATTCAGCCTACCTTACATGACCTACTAACCTACAGTGTTTTATTCAGCCTACCTTACATGACCTACTAACCTACAGTGTTTTATTCAGTCTACCTTACATGACCTAATAACCTACTAACCTACAGTGTTTTATTCAGTCTACCTTACATGACCTAATAACATACAGTGTTTTATTCAGCCTACCTTACATGACCTAATAACCTAGTGTTTTATTCAGCCTACCTTACATGACCTAATAACCTACAGTGTTTTATTCAGTCTACCTTACATGACCTACTAACCCAGTGTTTTATTCAGTCTACCTTACATGACCTAATAACCTACAGTGTTTTATTCAGCCTACCTTACATGACCTACTAACCTACAGTGTTTTATTCAGTCTACCTTACATGACCTAATAACCTACAGTGTTTTATTCAGCCTACCTTACATGACCTACTAACCTACAGTGTTTTATTCAGCCTACCTTACATGACCTACTAACCTACAGTGTTTTATTCAGCCTACCTTACATGACCTACTAACCTACAGTGTTTTATTCAGCCTACCTTACATGACCTAATAACCTACAGTGTTTTATTCAGCCTACCTTACATGACCTAATAACCTACAGTGTTTTATTCAGCCTACCTTACATGACCTAATAACCTACAGTGTTTTATTCAGCCTACCTTACATGACCTAATAACCTACAGTGTTTTATTCAGCCTACCTTACATGACCTAATAACCTACAGTGTTTTATTCAGCCTACCTTACATGACCTACTAACCTACAGTGTTTTATTCAGCCTACCTTACATGACCTAATAACCTACAGTGTTTTATTCAGCCTACCTTACATGACCTAATAACCTACAGTGTTTTATTCAGTCTACCTTACATGACCTACTAACCTAGCGTTTTATTCAGCCTACCTTACATGAACTACTAACCTACAGTGTTTTATTCAGTCTACCTTACATGACCTACTAACCTAGTGTTTTATTCAGCCTACCTTACATGACCTAATAACCTACAGTGTTTTATTCAGCCTACCTTACATGACCTACTAACCTACAGTGTTTTATTCAGCCTACCTTACATGACCTACTAACCTACAGTGTTTTATTCAGCCTACCTTACATGACCTAATAACCTACAGTGTTTTATTCAGCCTACCTTACATGACCTACTAACCTACAGTGTTTTATTCAGCCTACCTTACATGACCTAATAACCTACAGTGTTTTATTCAGTCTACCTTACATGACCTAATAACCTACAGTGTTTTATTCAGCCTACCTTACATTAACTAATAACCTAGTGTTTTATTCAGCCTACCTTACATGACCTAATAACCTACTAACCTACAGTGTTTTATTCAGCCTACCTTACATGACCTAATAACCTACAGTGTTTTATTCAGCTTACCTTACATGACCTACTAACCTACAGTGTTTTATTCAGTCTACCTTACATGACCTAATAACCTACAGTGTTTTATTCAGCCTACCTTACATGACCTAATAACCTACAGTGTTTTATTCAGCCTACCTTACATGACCTAATAACATACAGTGTTTTATTCAGTCTACCTTACATGACCTACTAACCTACAGTGTTTTATTCAGCCTACCTTACATGACCTACTAACCTACAGTGTTTTATTCAGTCTACCTTACATGACCTAATAACCTACAGTGTTTTATTCAGTCTACCTTACATGACCTACTAACCTACAGTGTTTTATTCAGTCTACCTTACATGACCTAATAACCTACAGTGTTTTATTCAGTCTACCTTACATGACCTACTAACCTACAGTGTTTTATTCAGCCTACCTTACATGACCTACTAACCTACAGTGTGTTATTCAGCCTACCTTACATGACCTACTAACCTACAGTGTTTTATTCAGCCTACCTTACATGACCTAATAACCTACAGTGTTTTATTCAGCCTACCTTACATGACCTACTAACCTACAGTGTTTTATTCAGCCTACCTTACATGACCTAATAACCTACAGTGTTTTATTCAGCCTACCTTACATGACCTACTAACCTACAGTGTTTTATTCAGCCTACCTTACATGACCTACTAACCTACAGTGTTTTATTCAGCCTACCTTACATGACCTAATAACCTACAGTGTTTTATTCAGCCTACCTTACATGACCTACTAACCTACAGTGTTTTATTCAGTCTACCTTACATGACCTAATAACCTACAGTGTTTTATTCAGTCTACCTTACATGACCTAATAACCTAGTGTTTTATTCAGCCTACCTTACATGACCTACTAACCTACAGTGTTTTATTCAGCCTACCTTACATGACCTAATAACCTACAGTGTTTTATTCAGCCTACCTTACATGACCTACTAACCTACAGTGTTTTATTCAGCCTACCTTACATGACCTAATAACCTACAGTGTTTTATTCAGCCTACCTTACATGAACTACTGACCTACAGTGTTTTATTCAGTCTACCTAACATGACCTAATAACCTACAGTGTTTTATTCAGCCTACCTTACATGACCTACTAACCTAGTGTTTTATTCAGCCTACCTTACATGACCTACTAACCTACAGTGTTTTATTCAGCCTACCTTACATGACCTAATAACCTACAGTGTTTTATTCAGCCTACCTTACATGACCTACTAACCTACAGTGTTTTATTCAGCCTACCTTACATGACCTAATAACCTACAGTGTTTTATTCAGCCTACCTTACATGACCTAATAACCTACAGTGTTTTATTCAGTCTACCTTACATGACCTACTAACCTAGCGTTTTATTCAGCCTACCTTACATGAACTACTAACCTACAGTGTTTTATTCAGTCTACCTTACATGACCTACTAACCTAGTGTTTTATTCAGCCTACCTTACATGACCTAATAACCTACAGTGTTTTATTCAGCCTACCTTACATGACCTACTAACCTACAGTGTTTTATTCAGCCTACCTTACATGACCTACTAACCTACAGTGTTTTATTCAGCCTACCTTACATGACCTACTAACCTACAGTGTTTTATTCAGCCTACCTTACATGACCTAATAACCTACAGTGTTTTATTCAGTCTACCTTACATGACCTAATAACCTACAGTGTTTTATTCAGCCTACCTTACATTAACTAATAACCTAGTGTTTTATTCAGCCTACCTTACATGACCTAATAACCTACTAACCTACAGTGTTTTATTCAGCCTACCTTACATGACCTAATAACCTACAGTGTTTTATTCAGCCTACCTTACATGACCTACTAACCTACAGTGTTTTATTCAGCCTACCTTACATGACCTAATAACCTACAGTGTTTTATTCAGTCTACCTTACATGACCTAATAACCTACAGTGTTTTATTCAGCCTACCTTACATGACCTAATAACCTACAGTGTTTTATTCAGCCTACCTTACATGACCTAATAACCTACAGTGTTTTATTCAGCCTACCTTACATGACCTAATAACCTACAGTGTTTTATTCAGCTTACCTTACATGACCTACTAACCTACAGTGTTTTATTCAGTCTACCTTACATGACCTAATAACCTACAGTGTTTTATTCAGCCTACCTTACATGACCTAATAACCTACAGTGTTTTATTCAGCCTACCTTACATGACCTAATAACATACAGTGTTTTATTCAGTCTACCTTACATGACCTACTAACCTACAGTGTTTTATTCAGCCTACCTTACATGACCTACTAACCTACAGTGTTTTATTCAGTCTACCTTACATGACCTAATAACCTACAGTGTTTTATTCAGTCTACCTTACATGACCTAATAACCTACAGTGTTTTATTCAGCCTACCTTACATGACCTAATAACCTACAGTGTTTTATTCAGTCTACCTTACATGACCTAATAACCTA
This sequence comes from Notolepis coatsorum, assembly GCF_963971535.1. Classification (NCBI taxonomy): domain Eukaryota; kingdom Metazoa; phylum Chordata; class Actinopteri; order Aulopiformes; family Paralepididae; genus Notolepis; species Notolepis coatsorum. The sequence continues at coordinate 123,807 of NW_028172961.1, read as the reverse complement.
CAGTGTTTTATTCAGTCTACCTTACATGACCTAATAACCTACAGTGTTTATTCAGCCTACCTTACATGACCTACTAACCTACAGTGTTTTATTCAGCCTACCTTACATGACCTAATAACCTACAGTGTTTTATTCAGCCTACCTTACATGACCTACTAACCTACAGTGTTTTATTCAGCCTACCTTACATGACCTACTAACCTACAGTGTTTTATTCAGCCTACCTTACATGACCTAATAACCTACAGTGTTTTATTCAGCCTACCTTACATGACCTACTAACCTACAGTGTTTTATTCAGCCTACCTTACATGACCTACTAACCTACAGTGTTTTATTCAGCCTACCTTACATGACCTAATAACCTACAGTGTTTTATTCAGCCTACCTTACATGACCTACTAACCTACAGTGTTTTATTCAGTCTACCTTACATGACCTAATAACCTACAGTGTTTTATTCAGTCTACCTTACATGACCTAATAACCTAGTGTTTTATTCAGCCTACCTTACATGACCTACTAACCTACAGTGTTTTATTCAGCCTACCTTACATGACCTAATAACCTACAGTGTTTTATTCAGCCTACCTTACATGAACTACTGACCTACAGTGTTTTATTCAGTCTACCTAACATGACCTAATAACCTACAGTGTTTTATTCAGCCTACCTAACATGACCTACTAACCTACAGTGTTTTATTCAGCCTACCTTACATGACCTAATAACCTACAGTGTTTTATTCAGCCTACCTTACATGACCTACTAACCTAGTGTTTTATTCAGCCTACCTTACATGACCTAATAACCTACAGTGTTTTATTCAGCCTACCTTACATGACCTAATAACCTAGTGTTTTATTCAGCCTACCTTACATGACCTAATAACCTACAGTGTTTTATTCAGCCTACCTTACATGACCTACTAACCTACAGTGTTTTATTCAGCCTACCTTACATGACCTACTAACCTACAGTGTTTTATTCAGTCTACCTTACATGACCTACTAACCTACAGTGTTTTATTCAGCCTACCTTACATGACCTACTAACCTACAGTGTTTTATTCAGTCTACCTTACATGACCTAATAACCTACAGTGTTTTATTCAGCCTACCTTACATGACCTACTAACCTACAGTGTTTTATTCAGCCTACCTTACATGACCTACTAACCTACAGTGTTTTATTCAGTCTACCTTACATGACCTAATAACCTACAGTGTTTTATTCAGTCTACCTTACATGACCTACTAACCTACAGTGTTTTATTCAGTCTACCTTACATGACCTAATAACCTACAGTGTTTTATTCAGCCTACCTTACATGACCTACTAACCTACAGTGTTTTATTCAGCCTACCTTACATGACCTACTAACCTACAGTGTTTTATTCAGCCTACCTTACATGACCTACTAACCTACAGTGTTTTATTCAGCCTACCTTACATGACCTACTAACCTACAGTGTTTTATTCAGCCTACCTTACATGACCTACTAACCTACAGTGTTTTATTCAGCCTACCTTACATGACCTACTAACCTACAGTGTTTTATTCAGCCCACCTTACATGACCTACTAACCTACAGTGTTTTATTCAGCCTACCTTACATGACCTACTAACCTACAGTGTTTTATTCAGTCTACCTTACATGACCTAATAACCTACAGTGTTTTATTCAGCCTACCTTACATGACCTACTAACCTACAGTGTTTTATTCAGTCTACCTTACATGACCTACTAACCTACAGTGTTTTATTCAGCCTACCTTACATGACCTAATAACCTACAGTGTTTTATTCAGCCTACCTTACATGACCTAATAACATACAGTGTTTTATTCAGCCTACCTTACATGACCTAATAACCTACAGTGTTTTATTCAGCCTACCTTACATGACCTAATAACCTAGTGTTTTATTCAGTCTACCTTACATGACCTACTAACCTACAGTGTTTTATTCAGTCTACCTTACATGACCTAATAACATACAGTGTTTTATTCAGCCTACCTTACATGACCTACTAACCTACAGTGTTTTATTCAGCCTACCTTACATGACCTACTAACCTACAGTGTTTTATTCATTCTACCTTACATGACCTAATAACCTACAGTGTTTTATTCAGTCTACCTTACATGACCTACTAACCTAGTGTTTTATTCAGCCTACCTTACATGAACTACTAACCTACAGTGTTTTATTCAGTCTACCTTACATGACCTACTAACCTAGTGTTTTATTCAGCCTACCTTACATGACCTAATAACCTACAGTGTTTTATTCAGCCTACCTTACATGACCTACTAACCTACAGTGTTTTATTCAGCCTACCTTACATGACCTACTAACCTACAGTGTTTTATTCAGCCTACCTTACATGACCTAATAACCTACAGTGTTTTATTCAGCCTACCTTACATGACCTACTAACCTACAGTGTTTTATTCAGCCTACCTTACATGACCTAATAACCTACAGTGTTTTATTCAGTCTACCTTACATGACCTAATAACCTACAGTGTTTTATTCAGCCTACCTTACATTAACTAATAACCTAGTGTTTTATTCAGCCTACCTTACATGACCTAATAACCTACTAACCTACAGTGTTTTATTCAGCCTACCTTACATGACCTAATAACCTACAGTGTTTTATTCAGCCTACCTTACATGACCTACTAACCTACAGTGTTTTATTCAGCCTACCTTACATGACCTAATAACCTACAGTGTTTTATTCAGTCTACCTTACATGACCTAATAACCTACAGTGTTTTATTCAGCCTACCTTACATGACCTACTAACCTACAGTGTTTTATTCAGCCTACCTTACATGACCTAATAACCTACAGTGTTTTATTCAGTCTACCTTACATGACCTACTAACCTACAGTGTTTTATTCAGCCTACCTTACATGACCTAATAACCTACAGTGTTTTATTCAGCCTACCTTACATGACCTACTAACCTACAGTGTTTTATTCAGCCTACCTTACATGACCTAATAACCTACAGTGTTTTATTCAGTCTACCTTACATGACCTAATAACCTACAGTGTTTTATTCAGCCTACCTTACATTAACTAATAACCTAGTGTTTTATTCAGCCTACCTTACATGACCTAATAACCTACTAACCTACAGTGTTTTATTCAGCCTACCTTACATGACCTAATAACCTACAGTGTTTTATTCAGCTTACCTTACATGACCTACTAACCTACAGTGTTTTATTCAGTCTACCTTACATGACCTAATAACCTACAGTGTTTTATTCAGCCTACCTTACATGACCTAATAACCTACAGTGTTTTATTCAGCCTACCTTACATGACCTAATAACATACAGTGTTTTATTCAGTCTACCTTACATGACCTACTAACCTACAGTGTTTTATTCAGCCTACCTTACATGACCTACTAACCTACAGTGTTTTATTCAGTCTACCTTACATGACCTAATAACCTACAGTGTTTTATTCAGTCTACCTTACATGACCTACTAACCTACAGTGTTTTATTCAGTCTACCTTACATGACCTAATAACCTACAGTGTTTTATTCAGTCTACCTTACATGACCTACTAACCTACAGTGTTTTATTCAGCCTACCTTACATGACCTACTAACCTACAGTGTTTTATTCAGCCTACCTTACATGACCTAATAACCTACAGTGTTTTATTCAGCCTACCTTACATGACCTACTAACCTACAGTGTTTTATTCAGCCTACCTTACATGACCTAATAACCTACAGTGTTTTATTCAGCCTACCTTACATGACCTACTAACCTACAGTGTTTTATTCAGCCTACCTTACATGACCTACTAACCTACAGTGTTTTATTCAGCCTACCTTACATGACCTAATAACCTACAGTGTTTTATTCAGCCTACCTTACATGACCTACTAACCTACAGTGTTTTATTCAGTCTACCTTACATGACCTAATAACCTACAGTGTTTTATTCAGTCTACCTTACATGACCTAATAACCTAGTGTTTTATTCAGCCTACCTTACATGACCTACTAACCTACAGTGTTTTATTCAGCCTACCTTACATGACCTAATAACCTACAGTGTTTTATTCAGCCTACCTTACATGACCTACTAACCTACAGTGTTTTATTCAGCCTACCTTACATGACCTAATAACCTACAGTGTTTTATTCAGCCTACCTTACATGAACTACTGACCTACAGTGTTTTATTCAGTCTACCTAACATGACCTAATAACCTACAGTGTTTTATTCAGCCTACCTTACATGACCTACTAACCTAGTGTTTTATTCAGCCTACCTTACATGACCTACTAACCTACAGTGTTTTATTCAGCCTACCTTACATGACCTAATAACCTACAGTGTTTTATTCAGCCTACCTTACATGACCTACTAACCTACAGTGTTTTATTCAGCCTACCTTACATGACCTAATAACCTACAGTGTTTTATTCAGCCTACCTTACATGACCTAATAACCTACAGTGTTTTATTCAGTCTACCTTACATGACCTACTAACCTAGCGTTTTATTCAGCCTACCTTACATGAACTACTAACCTACAGTGTTTTATTCAGTCTACCTTACATGACCTACTAACCTAGTGTTTTATTCAGCCTACCTTACATGACCTAATAACCTACAGTGTTTTATTCAGCCTACCTTACATGACCTACTAACCTACAGTGTTTTATTCAGCCTACCTTACATGACCTACTAACCTACAGTGTTTTATTCAGCCTACCTTACATGACCTACTAACCTACAGTGTTTTATTCAGCCTACCTTACATGACCTAATAACCTACAGTGTTTTATTCAGTCTACCTTACATGACCTAATAACCTACAGTGTTTTATTCAGCCTACCTTACATTAACTAATAACCTAGTGTTTTATTCAGCCTACCTTACATGACCTAATAACCTACTAACCTACAGTGTTTTATTCAGCCTACCTTACATGACCTAATAACCTACAGTGTTTTATTCAGCCTACCTTACATGACCTACTAACCTACAGTGTTTTATTCAGCCTACCTTACATGACCTAATAACCTACAGTGTTTTATTCAGTCTACCTTACATGACCTAATAACCTACAGTGTTTTATTCAGCCTACCTTACATGACCTAATAACCTACAGTGTTTTATTCAGCCTACCTTACATGACCTAATAACCTACAGTGTTTTATTCAGCCTACCTTACATGACCTAATAACCTACAGTGTTTTATTCAGCTTACCTTACATGACCTACTAACCTACAGTGTTTTATTCAGTCTACCTTACATGACCTAATAACCTACAGTGTTTTATTCAGCCTACCTTACATGACCTAATAACCTACAGTGTTTTATTCAGCCTACCTTACATGACCTAATAACATACAGTGTTTTATTCAGTCTACCTTACATGACCTACTAACCTACAGTGTTTTATTCAGCCTACCTTACATGACCTACTAACCTACAGTGTTTTATTCAGTCTACCTTACATGACCTAATAACCTACAGTGTTTTATTCAGTCTACCTTACATGACCTACTAACCTACAGTGTTTTATTCAGTCTACCTTACATGACCTAATAACCTACAGTGTTTTATTCAGTCTACCTTACATGACCTAATAACCTACAGTGTTTATTCAGCCTACCTTACATGACCTACTAACCTACAGTGTTTTATTCAGCCTACCTTACATGACCTACTAACCTACAGTGTTTTATTCAGCCTACCTTACATGACCTAATAACCTACAGTGTTTTATTCAGCCTACCTTACATGACCTACTAACCTACAGTGTTTTATTCAGCCTACCTTACATGACCTACTAACCTACAGTGTTTTATTCAGCCTACCTTACATGACCTAATAACCTACAGTGTTTTATTCAGCCTACCTTACATGACCTACTAACCTACAGTGTTTTATTCAGCCTACCTTACATGACCTACTAACCTACAGTGTTTTATTCAGCCTACCTTACATGACCTAATAACCTACAGTGTTTTATTCAGCCTACCTTACATGACCTACTAACCTACAGTGTTTTATTCAGTCTACCTTACATGACCTAATAACCTACAGTGTTTTATTCAGTCTACCTTACATGACCTAATAACCTAGTGTTTTATTCAGCCTACCTTACATGACCTACTAACCTACAGTGTTTTATTCAGCCTACCTTACATGACCTAATAACCTACAGTGTTTTATTCAGCCTACCTTACATGAACTACTGACCTACAGTGTTTTATTCAGTCTACCTAACATGACCTAATAACCTACAGTGTTTTATTCAGCCTACCTAACATGACCTACTAACCTACAGTGTTTTATTCAGCCTACCTTACATGACATAATAACCTACAGTGTTTTATTCAGCCTACCTTACATGACCTACTAACCTAGTGTTTTATTCAGCCTACCTTACATGACCTAATAACCTACAGTGTTTTATTCAGCCTACCTTACATGACCTAATAACCTAGTGTTTTATTCAGCCTACCTTACATGACCTACTAACCTACAGTGTTTTATTCAGCCTACCTTACATGACCTACTAACCTACAGTGTTTTATTCAGCCTACCTTACATGACATAATAACCTACAGTGTTTTATTCAGCCTACCTTACATGACCTACTAACCTAGTGTTTTATTCAGCCTACCTTACATGACCTAATAACCTACAGTGTTTTATTCAGCCTACCTTACATGACCTAATAACCTAGTGTTTTATTCAGCCTACCTTACATGACCTACTAACCTACAGTGTTTTATTCAGCCTACCTTACATGACCTACTAACCTACAGTGTTTTATTCAGTCTACCTTACATGACCTACTAACCTACAGTGTTTTATTCAGCCTACCTTACATGACCTACTAACCTACAGTGTTTTATTCAGTCTACCTTACATGACCTAATAACCTACAGTGTTTTATTCAGCCTACCTTACATGACCTACTAACCTACAGTGTTTTATTCAGCCTACCTTACATGACCTACTAACCTACAGTGTTTTATTCAGTCTACCTTACATGACCTAATAACCTACAGTGTTTTATTCAGTCTACCTTACATGACCTACTAACCTACAGTGTTTTATTCAGTCTACCTTACATGACCTAATAACCTACAGTGTTTTATTCAGCCTACCTTACATGACCTACTAACCTACAGTGTTTTATTCAGCCTACCTTACATGACCTACTAACCTACAGTGTTTTATTCAGCCTACCTTACATGACCTACTAACCTACAGTGTTTTATTCAGCCTACCTTACATGACCTACTAACCTACAGTGTTTTATTCAGCCTACCTTACATGACCTACTAACCTACAGTGTTTTATTCAGCCTACCTTACATGACCTACTAACCTACAGTGTTTTATTCAGCCTACCTTACATGACCTACTAACCTACAGTGTTTTATTCAGCCCACCTTACATGACCTACTAACCTACAGTGTTTTATTCAGCCTACCTTACATGACCTACTAACCTACAGTGTTTTATTCAGTCTACCTTACATGACCTAATAACCTACAGTGTTTTATTCAGCCTACCTTACATGACCTACTAACCTACAGTGTTTTATTCAGTCTACCTTACATGACCTACTAACCTACAGTGTTTTATTCAGCCTACCTTACATGACCTAATAACCTACAGTGTTTTATTCAGCCTACCTTACATGACCTAATAACATACAGTGTTTTATTCAGCCTACCTTACATGACCTAATAACCTACAGTGTTTTATTCAGCCTACCTTACATGACCTAATAACCTAGTGTTTTATTCAGTCTACCTTACATGACCTACTAACCTACAGTGTTTTATTCAGTCTACCTTACATGACCTAATAACATACAGTGTTTTATTCAGCCTACCTTACATGACCTACTAACCTACAGTGTTTTATTCAGCCTACCTTACATGACCTACTAACCTACAGTGTTTTATTCATTCTACCTTACATGACCTAATAACCTACAGTGTTTTATTCAGTCTACCTTACATGACCTACTAACCTAGTGTTTTATTCAGCCTACCTTACATGAACTACTAACCTACAGTGTTTTATTCAGTCTACCTTACATGACCTACTAACCTAGTGTTTTATTCAGCCTACCTTACATGACCTAATAACCTACAGTGTTTTATTCAGCCTACCTTACATGACCTACTAACCTACAGTGTTTTATTCAGCCTACCTTACATGACCTACTAACCTACAGTGTTTTATTCAGCCTACCTTACATGACCTAATAACCTACAGTGTTTTATTCAGCCTACCTTACATGACCTACTAACCTACAGTGTTTTATTCAGCCTACCTTACATGACCTAATAACCTACAGTGTTTTATTCAGTCTACCTTACATGACCTAATAACCTACAGTGTTTTATTCAGCCTACCTTACATTAACTAATAACCTAGTGTTTTATTCAGCCTACCTTACATGACCTAATAACCTACTAACCTACAGTGTTTTATTCAGCCTACCTTACATGACCTAATAACCTACAGTGTTTTATTCAGCCTACCTTACATGACCTACTAACCTACAGTGTTTTATTCAGCCTACCTTACATGACCTAATAACCTACAGTGTTTTATTCAGTCTACCTTACATGACCTAATAACCTACAGTGTTTTATTCAGCCTACCTTACATGACCTACTAACCTACAGTGTTTTATTCAGCCTACCTTACATGACCTAATAACCTACAGTGTTTTATTCAGCTTACCTTACATGACCTACTAACCTACAGTGTTTTATTCAGTCTACCTTACATGACCTAATAACCTACAGTGTTTTATTCAGCCTACCTTACATGACCTAATAACCTACAGTGTTTTATTCAGCCTACCTTACATGACCTAATAACATACAGTGTTTTATTCAGTCTACCTTACATGACCTACTAACCTACAGTGTTTTATTCAGCCTACCTTACATGACCTACTAACCTACAGTGTTTTATTCAGTCTACCTTACATGACCTAATAACCTACAGTGTTTTATTCAGTCTACCTTACATGACCTACTAACCTACAGTGTTTTATTCAGTCTACCTTACATGACCTAATAACCTACAGTGTTTTATTCAGTCTACCTTACATGACCTACTAACCTACAGTGTTTTATTCAGCCTACCTTACATGACCTACTAACCTACAGTGTTTTATTCAGCCTACCTTACATGACCTAATAACCTACAGTGTTTTATTCAGTCTACCTTACATGACCTAATAACCTACAGTGTTTTATTCAGCCTACCTTACATGACCTACTAACCTACAGTGTTTTATTCAGCCTACCTTACATGACCTACTAACCTACAGTGTTTTATTCAGTCTACCTTACATGACCTACTAACCTACAGTGTTTTATTCAGCCTACCTTACATGACCTACTAACCTACAGTGTTTTATTCAGTCTACCTTACATGACCTAATAACCTACTGTGTTTTATTCAGCCTACCTTACATGACCTACTAACCTACAGTGTTTTATTCAGCCTACCTTACATGACCTACTAACCTACAGTGTTTTATTCAGTCTACCTTACATGACCTAATAACCTACAGTGTTTTATTCAGTCTACCTTACATGACCTACTAACCTACAGTGTTTTATTCAGTCTACCTTACATGACCTAATAACCTACAGTGTTTTATTCAGCCTACCTTACATGACCTACTAACCTACAGTGTTTTATTCAGCCTACCTTACATGATCTACTAACCTACAGTGTTTTATTCAGCCTACCTTACATGACCTACTAACCTACAGTGTTTTATTCAGCCTACCTTACATGACCTACTAACCTACAGTGTTTTATTCAGCCCACCTTACATGACCTACTAACCTACAGTGTTTTATTCAGCCTACCTTACATGACCTACTAACCTACAGTGTTTTATTCAGCCTACCTTACATGACCTAATAACCTACAGTGTTTTATTCAGCCTACCTTACATGACCTACTAACCTACAGTGTTTTATTCAGTCTACCTTACATGACCTACTAACCTACAGTGTTTTATTCAGCCTACCTTACATGACCTAATAACCTACAGTGTTTTATTCAGCCTACCTTACATGACCTAATAACATACAGTGTTTTATTCAGCCTACCTTACATGACCTAATAACCTACAGTGTTTTATTCAGCCTACCTTACATGACCTAATAACCTAGTGTTTTATTCAGTCTACCTTACATGACCTACTAACCTACAGTGTTTTATTCAGTCTACCTTACATGACCTAATAACATACAGTGTTTTATTCAGCCTACCTTACATGACCTACTAACCTACAGTGTTTTATTCAGCCTACCTTACATGACCTACTAACCTACAGTGTTTTATTCATTCTACCTTACATGACCTAATAACCTACAGTGTTTTATTCAGCCTACCTTACATGACCTACTAACCTACAGTGTTTTATTCAGTCTACCTTACATGACCTACTAACCTACAGTGTTTTATTCAGCCTACCTTACATGACCTACTAACCTACAGTGTTTTATTCAGCCTACCTTACATGACCTAATAACCTACAGTGTTTTATTCAGCCTACCTTACATGACCTAATAACCTACAGTGTTTTATTCAGCCTACCTTACATGACCTACTAACCTACAGTGTTTTATTCAGCCTACCTTACATGACCTACTAACCTACAGTGTTTTATTCAGCCTACCTTACATGACCTAATAACCTACAGTGTTTTATTCAGCCTACCTTACATGACCTACTAACCTACAGTGTTTTATTCAGCCTACCTTACATGACCTAATAACCTACAGTGTTTTATTCAGCCTACCTTACATGACCTACTAACCTACAGTGTTTTATTAAGCCTACCTTACATGACCTACTAACCTACAGTGTTTTATTCAGCCTACCTTACATGACCTACTAACCTACAGTGTTTTATTCAGCCCACCTTACATGACCTAATAACCTACAGTGTTTTATTCAGCCTACCTTACATGACCTACTAACCAACAGTGTTTTATTCAGCCTACCTTACATGACCTAATAACCTACAGTGTTTTATTCAGCCTACCTTACATGACCTAATAACCTACAGTGTTTTATTCAGCCTACCTTACATGACCTACTAACCTACAGTGTTTTATTCAGCCTACCTTACATGACCTAATAACCTACAGTGTTTTATTCAGCCTACCTTACATGACCTACTAACCTACAGTGTTTTATTCAGCCTACCTTACATGACCTAATAACCTACAGTGTTTTATTCAGCCTACCTTACATGACCTAATAACCTACAGTGTTTTATTCAGTCTACCTTACATGACCTAATAACCTACAGTGTTTTATTCAGTCTACCTTACATGACCTAATAACCTACAGTGTTTTATTCAGCCTACCTTACATGACCTACTAACCTACAGTGTTTTATTCAGCCTACCTTACATGACCTACTAACCTACAGTGTTTTATTCAGCCTACCTTACATGACCTACTAACCTACAGTGTTTTATTCAGCCTACCTTACATGACCTAATAACCTACAGTGTTTTATTCAGCCTACCTTACATGACCTACTAACCTACAGTGTTTTATTCAGCCTACCTTACATGACCTAATAACCTACAGTGTTTTATTCAGCCTACCTTACATGACCTACTAACCTACAGTGTTTTATTCAGCCTACCTTACATGACCTACTAACCTACAGTGTTTTATTCAGCCTACCTTACATGACCTACTAACCTACAGTGTTTTATTCAGCCTACCTTACATGACCTAATAACCTACAGTGTTTTATTCAGCCTACCTTACATGACCTAATAACCTACAGTGTTTTATTCAGCCCACCTTACATGACCTACTAACCTACAGTGTTTTATTCAGCCTACCTTACATGACCTACTAACCTACAGTGTTTTATTCAGCCTACCTTACATGACCTACTAACCTACAGTGTTTTATTCAGCCTACCTTACATGACCTAATAACCTACAGTGTTTTATTCAGCCTACCTTACATGACCTACTAACCTACAGTGTTTTATTCAGTCTACCTTACATGACCTACTAACCTACAGTGTTTTATTCAGCCTACCTTACATGACCTAATAACCTACAGTGTTTTATTCAGCCTACCTTACATGACCTAATAACCTACAGTGTTTTATTCAGCCCACCTTACATGACCTACTAACCTAGTGTTTTATTCAGCCTACCTTACATGACCTACTAACCTACAGTGTTTTATTCAGTCTACCTTACATGACCTACTAACCTAGTGTTTTATTCAGCCTACCTTACATGAACTACTAACCTACAGTGTTTTATTCAGTCTACCTTACATGACCTACTAACCTAGTGTTTTATTCAGCCTACCTTACATGACCTAATAACCTACAGTGTTTTATTCAGCCTACCTTACATGACCTACTAACCTACAGTGTTTTATTCAGCCTACCTTACATGACCTACTAACCTACAGTGTTTTATTCAGCCTACCTTACATGACCTAATAACCTACAGTGTTTTATTCAGCCTACCTTACATGACCTACTAACCTACAGTGTTTTATTCAGCCTACCTTACATGACCTAATAACCTACAGTGTTTTATTCAGTCTACCTTACATGACCTAATAACCTACAGTGTTTTATTCAGCCTACCTTACATTAACTAATAACCTAGTGTTTTATTCAGCCTACCTTACATGACCTAATAACCTACTATGGAGAGGGACCCTGTCGGCCACCCGCCCCCTGCGGACGGGTGTCCCCCAGGGCTCGGTTTTAGGACCCCTTCTCTTCTCCCTCTACACTAAATCACTGGGTAACATTATCACGTCTCATGGCTTCTCCTACCATTGTTATGCCGACGATACTCAACTCTTCCTCTCCTTCCCTCCCTCAGATATCCACGTCTCTGTGCGGATCTCGGCCTGTCTGTCCGACATCTCAGCCTGGATGACGTCCAACCACCTCAAACTGAACCTAAGCAAAACAGAATTGCTCCACCTGCCGGCCAAATCCTCCCCCCTAACCGACCTTTCAATCACAGTCGAGAATGCAGCTGTGACTGCGTCCCCGACCGCCAAGAACCTTGGTGTTGTCCTCGACGACCAGTTGAACTTCTCTGCTCACATCGCAGCGACGACCAGAACCTGCCGATTCCTCCTGAGCAACGTCAGAAGGATACGCCCCTTCCTGACAAAAGAAGCCACCCAACTCCTCGTCCAATCAACAGTCATCTCCCGCCTCGACTACTGCAATGCACTGCTCGCTGGCCTCCCGGCCACTGCCACTAAGCCTCTTCAACTCATTCAGAACGCAGCGGCCCGCCTGATCTCAAACCTACCGAAGTCGGCCCATGTCACCCCACTTCTTAGGGACCTGCACTGGCTCCCCATTGCTGCACGAATCCGCTTCAAGGCCCTCGACCTAGCATACCGTGCGGCAAAGGGAACCGCTCCCGCCTACCTCCGGTCAATGGTCTCTAACTACACACCCTCAAGACCCCTACGCTCTGCATCTTCTGGCCGCCTCAGACCTACTCCCATCCAAGCTCCGGGAGGGTCATCAAAGAGAAGTCGCCTATTCTCAGTCCTTGCCCCACAATGGTGGAATGAACTACCCACCCCAGTTAGGACAGCCGAATCACGTCCAATCTTTCGCCGTCGACTAAAGACGCACTTCTTCAACCATTATCTGAATTAAAAAAAAAAAAAAAAAAAAAAAAAAAAAAAAAAATCTAACCCTAACTAACCGTACTGTCATGCACTTGTCCTAATAAACTAACCTACACTGTAGCACTCAACACTTTGATGAACATTGTTGCTCAGCTGATAGAGTTGTGCCCTTCCTGATGGCTTGTCGTACAGAACTTGTAAGTCGCTTTGGATAAAAGCGTCAGCTAAATGACTAAATGTAAATGTAAATGTACTAACCTACAGTGTTTTATTCAGCCTACCTTACATGACCTAATAACCTACAGTGTTTTATTCAGCCTACCTTACATGACCTACTAACCTACAGTGTTTTATTCAGCCTACCTTACATGACCTAATAACCTACAGTGTTTTATTCAGTCTACCTTACATGACCTAATAACCTACAGTGTTTTATTCAGCCTACCTTACATGAACTACTAACCTACAGTGTTTTATTCAGTCTACCTTACATGACCTACTAACCTAGTGTTTTATTCAGCCTACCTTACATGAACTACTAACCTACAGTGTTTTATTCAGTCTACCTTACATGACCTACTAACCTAGTGTTTTATTCAGCCTACCTTACATGACCTAATAACCTACAGTGTTTTATTCAGCCTACCTTACATGACCTACTAACCTACAGTGTTTTATTCAGCCTACCTTACATGACCTACTAACCTACAGTGTTTTATTCAGCCTACCTTACATGACCTAATAACCTACAGTGTTTTATTCAGCCTACCTTACATGACCTACTAACCTACAGTGTTTTATTCAGCCTACCTTACATGACCTAATAACCTACAGTGTTTTATTCAGTCTACCTTACATGACCTAATAACCTACAGTGTTTTATTCAGCCTACCTTACATTAACTAATAACCTAGTGTTTTATTCAGCCTACCTTACATGACCTAATAACCTACTAACCTACAGTGTTTTATTCAGCCTACCTTACATGACCTAATAACCTACAGTGTTTTATTCAGCCTACCTTACATGACCTACTAACCTACAGTGTTTTATTCAGCCTACCTTACATGACCTAATAACCTACAGTGTTTTATTCAGTCTACCTTACATGACCTAATAACCTACAGTGTTTTATTCAGCCTACCTTACATGACCTACTAACCTACAGTGTTTTATTCAGCCTACCTTACATGACCTAATAACCTACAGTGTTTTATTCAGCTTACCTTACATGACCTACTAACCTACAGTGTTTTATTCAGTCTACCTTACATGACCTACTAACCTACAGTGTTTTATTCAGCCTACCTTACATGACCTACTAACCTACAGTGTTTTATTCAGCCTACCTTACATGACCTAATAACCTACAGTGTTTTATTCAGCCTACCTTACATGACCTACTAACCTACAGTGTTTTATTCAGCCTACCTTACATGACCTAATAACCTACAGTGTTTTATTCAGTCTACCTTACATGACCTAATAACCTACAGTGTTTTATTCAGCCTACCTTACATTAACTAATAACCTAGTGTTTTATTCAGCCTACCTTACATGACCTAATAACCTACTAACCTACAGTGTTTTATTCAGCCTACCTTACATGACCTAATAACCTACAGTGTTTTATTCAGCCTACCTTACATGACCTACTAACCTACAGTGTTTTATTCAGCCTACCTTACATGACCTAATAACCTACAGTGTTTTATTCAGTCTACCTTACATGACCTAATAACCTACAGTGTTTTATTCAGCCTACCTTACATGACCTACTAACCTACAGTGTTTTATTCAGCCTACCTTACATGACCTAATAACCTACAGTGTTTTATTCAGCTTACCTTACATGACCTACTAACCTACAGTGTTTTATTCAGTCTACCTTACATGACCTAATAACCTACAGTGTTTTATTCAGCCTACCTTACATGACCTAATAACCTACAGTGTTTTATTCAGCCTACCTTACATGACCTAATAACATACAGTGTTTTATTCAGTCTACCTTACATGACCTACTAACCTACAGTGTTTTATTCAGCCTACCTTACATGACCTACTAACCTACAGTGTTTTATTCAGTCTACCTTACATGACCTAATAACCTACAGTGTTTTATTCAGTCTACCTTACATGACCTACTAACCTACAGTGTTTTATTCAGTCTACCTTACATGACCTAATAACCTACAGTGTTTTATTCAGTCTACCTTACATGACCTACTAACCTACAGTGTTTTATTCAGCCTACCTTACATGACCTACTAACCTACAGTGTTTTATTCAGCCTACCTTACATGACCTAATAACCTACAGTGTTTTATTCAGTCTACCTTACATGACCTAATAACCTACAGTGTTTTATTCAGCCTACCTTACATGACCTACTAACCTACAGTGTTTTATTCAGCCTACCTTACATGACCTACTAACCTACAGTGTTTTATTCAGTCTACCTTACATGACCTACTAACCTACAGTGTTTTATTCAGCCTACCTTACATGACCTACTAACCTACAGTGTTTTATTCAGTCTACCTTACATGACCTAATAACCTACTGTGTTTTATTCAGCCTACCTTACATGACCTACTAACCTACAGTGTTTTATTCAGCCTACCTTACATGACCTACTAACCTACAGTGTTTTATTCAGTCTACCTTACATGACCTAATAACCTACAGTGTTTTATTCAGTCTACCTTACATGACCTACTAACCTACAGTGTTTTATTCAGTCTACCTTACATGACCTAATAACCTACAGTGTTTTATTCAGCCTACCTTACATGACCTACTAACCTACAGTGTTTTATTCAGCCTACCTTACATGACCTACTAACCTACAGTGTTTTATTCAGCCTACCTTACATGACCTACTAACCTACAGTGTTTTATTCAGCCTACCTTACATGACCTACTAACCTACAGTGTTTTATTCAGCCTACCTTACATGACCTAATAACCTACAGTGTTTTATTCAGCCTACCTTACATGACCTAATAACATACAGTGTTTTATTCAGCCTACCTTACATGACCTAATAACCTACAGTGTTTTATTCAGCCTACCTTACATGACCTAATAACCTAGTGTTTTATTCAGTCTACCTTACATGACCTACTAACCTACAGTGTTTTATTCAGTCTACCTTACATGACCTAATAACATACAGTGTTTTATTCAGCCTACCTTACATGACCTACTAACCTACAGTGTTTTATTCAGCCTACCTTACATGACCTACTAACCTACAGTGTTTTATTCATTCTACCTTACATGACCTAATAACCTACAGTGTTTTATTCAGCCTACCTTACATGACCTACTAACCTACAGTGTTTTATTCAGTCTACCTTACATGACCTACTAACCTACAGTGTTTTATTCAGCCTACCTTACATGACCTACTAACCTACAGTGTTTTATTCAGCCTACCTTACATGACCTACTAACCTACAGTGTTTTATTCAGCCTACCTTACATGACCTACTAACCTACAGTGTTTTATTCAGCCTACCTTACATGACCTAATAACCTACAGTGTTTTATTCAGCCTACCTTACATGACCTAATAACATACAGTGTTTTATTCAGCCTACCTTACATGACCTAATAACCTACAGTGTTTTATTCAGCCTACCTTACATGACCTAATAACCTAGTGTTTTATTCAGTCTACCTTACATGACCTACTAACCTACAGTGTTTTATTCAGTCTACCTTACATGACCTAATAACATACAGTGTTTTATTCAGCCTACCTTACATGACCTACTAACCTACAGTGTTTTATTCAGCCTACCTTACATGACCTACTAACCTACAGTGTTTTATTCATTCTACCTTACATGACCTAATAACCTACAGTGTTTTATTCAGCCTACCTTACATGACCTACTAACCTACAGTGTTTTATTCAGTCTACCTTACATGACCTACTAACCTACAGTGTTTTATTCAGCCTACCTTACATGACCTACTAACCTACAGTGTTTTATTCAGCCTACCTTACATGACCTAATAACCTACAGTGTTTTATTCAGTCTACCTTACATGACCTAATAACCTACAGTGTTTTATTCAGTCTACCTTACATGACCTACTAACCTACAGTGTTTTATTCAGTCTACCTTACATGACCTAATAACCTACAGTGTTTTATTCAGCCTACCTTACATGACCTACTAACCTACAGTGTTTTATTCAGCCTACCTTACATGACCTACTAACCTACAGTGTTTTATTCAGCCTACCTTACATGACCTACTAACCTACAGTGTTTTATTCAGCCTACCTTACATGACCTACTAACCTACAGTGTTTTATTCAGCCTACCTTACATGACCTAATAACCTACAGTGTTTTATTCAGCCTACCTTACATGACCTAATAACATACAGTGTTTTATTCAGCCTACCTTACATGACCTAATAACCTACAGTGTTTTATTCAGCCTACCTTACATGACCTAATAACCTAGTGTTTTATTCAGTCTACCTTACATGACCTACTAACCTACAGTGTTTTATTCAGTCTACCTTACATGACCTAATAACATACAGTGTTTTATTCAGCCTACCTTACATGACCTACTAACCTACAGTGTTTTATTCAGCCTACCTTACATGACCTACTAACCTACAGTGTTTTATTCATTCTACCTTACATGACCTAATAACCTACAGTGTTTTATTCAGCCTACCTTACATGACCTACTAACCTACAGTGTTTTATTCAGCCTACCTTACATGACCTACTAACCTACAGTGTTTTATTCAGCCTACCTTACATGACCTACTAACCTACAGTGTTTTATTCAGCCTACCTTACATGACCTACTAACCTACAGTGTTTTATTCAGCCTACCTTACATGACCTAATAACCTACAGTGTTTTATTCAGCCTACCTTACATGACCTAATAACATACAGTGTTTTATTCAGCCTACCTTACATGACCTAATAACCTACAGTGTTTTATTCAGCCTACCTTACATGACCTAATAACCTAGTGTTTTATTCAGTCTACCTTACATGACCTACTAACCTACAGTGTTTTATTCAGTCTACCTTACATGACCTACTAACCTACAGTGTTTTATTCAGCCTACCTTACATGACCTACTAACCTACAGTGTTTTATTCAGCCTACCTTACATGACCTACTAACCTACAGTGTTTTATTCAGTCTACCTTACATGACCTACTAACCTACAGTGTTTTATTCAGCCTACCTTACATGACCTAATAACCTAGTGTTTTATTCAGTCTACCTTACATGACCTAATAACCTACAGTGTTTTATTCAGTCTACCTTACATGACCTACTAACCTACAGTGTTTTATTCAGTCTACCTTACATGAACTACTAACCTACAGTGTTTTATTCAGTCTACCTTACATGACCTAATAACCTACAGTGTTTTATTCAGCCTACCTTACATGACCTAATAACCTACAGTGTTTTATTCAGTCTACCTTACATGACCTAATAACCTACAGTGTTTTATTCAGTCTACCTTACATGACCTACTAACCTACAGTGTTTTATTCAGCCTACCTTACATGACCTAATAACCTACAGTGTTTTATTCAGCCTACCTTACATGACCTACTAACCTACAGTGTTTTATTCAGTCTACCTTACATGACCTACTAACCTACAGTGTTTTATTCAGCCTACCTTACATTACCTAATAACCTACAGTGTTTTATTCAGTCTACCTTACATGACCTAATAACCTACAGTGTTTTATTCAGCCTACCTTACATGACCTAATAACCTACAGTGTTTTATTCAGCCTACCTTACATGACCTAATAACCTACAGTGTTTTATTCAGTCTACCTTACATGACCTACTAACCTACAGTGTTTTATTCAGTCTACCTTACATGACCTACTAACCTACAGTGTTTTATTCAGCCTACCTTACATGACCTACTAACCTACAGTGTTTTATTCATTCTACCTTACATGACCTAATAACCTACAGTGTTTTATTCAGCCTACCTTACATGACCTACTAACCTACAGTGTTTTATTCAGTCTACCTTACATGACCTACTAACCTACAGTGTTTTATTCAGCCTACCTTACATGACCTACTAACCTACAGTGTTTTATTCAGCCTACCTTACATGACCTAATAACCTACAGTGTTTTATTCAGTCTACCTTACATGACCTAATAACCTACAGTGTTTTATTCAGTCTACCTTACATGACCTACTAACCTACAGTGTTTTATTCAGTCTACCTTACATGACCTAATAACCTACAGTGTTTTATTCAGCCTACCTTACATGACCTACTAACCTACAGTGTTTTATTCAGCCTACCTTACATGACCTACTAACCTACAGTGTTTTATTCAGCCTACCTTACATGACCTACTAACCTACAGTGTTTTATTCAGCCTACCTTACATGACCTACTAACCTACAGTGTTTTATTCAGCCTACCTTACATGACCTAATAACCTACAGTGTTTTATTCAGCCTACCTTACATGACCTAATAACATACAGTGTTTTATTCAGCCTACCTTACATGACCTAATAACCTACAGTGTTTTATTCAGCCTACCTTACATGACCTAATAACCTAGTGTTTTATTCAGTCTACCTTACATGACCTACTAACCTACAGTGTTTTATTCAGTCTACCTTACATGACCTAATAACATACAGTGTTTTATTCAGCCTACCTTACATGACCTACTAACCTACAGTGTTTTATTCAGCCTACCTTACATGACCTACTAACCTACAGTGTTTTATTCATTCTACCTTACATGACCTAATAACCTACAGTGTTTTATTCAGCCTACCTTACATGACCTACTAACCTACAGTGTTTTATTCAGTCTACCTTACATGACCTACTAACCTACAGTGTTTTATTCAGCCTACCTTACATGACCTACTAACCTACAGTGTTTTATTCAGCCTACCTTACATGACCTAATAACCTACAGTGTTTTATTCAGCCTACCTTACATGACCTAATAACCTACAGTGTTTTATTCAGCCTACCTTACATGACCTACTAACCTACAGTGTTTTATTCAGCCTACCTTACATGACCTACTAACCTACAGTGTTTTATTCAGCCTACCTTACATGACCTAATAACCTACAGTGTTTTATTCAGCCTACCTTACATGACCTACTAACCTACAGTGTTTTATTCAGCCTACCTTACATGACCTACTAACCTACAGTGTTTTATTCAGCCTACCTTACATGACCTACTAACCTACAGTGTTTTATTCAGCCCACCTTACATGACCTAATAACCTACAGTGTTTTATTCAGCCTACCTTACATGACCTACTAACCAACAGTGTTTTATTCAGCCTACCTTACATGACCTAATAACCTACAGTGTTTTATTCAGCCTACCTTACATGACCTAATAACCTACAGTGTTTTATTCAGCCTACCTTACATGACCTACTAACCTACAGTGTTTTATTCAGCCTACCTTACATGACCTAATAACCTACAGTGTTTTATTCAGCCTACCTTACATGACCTACTAACCTACAGTGTTTTATTCAGCCTACCTTACATGACCTAATAACCTACAGTGTTTTATTCAGCCTACCTTACATGACCTAATAACCTACAGTGTTTTATTCAGTCTACCTTACATGACCTAATAACCTACAGTGTTTTATTCAGTCTACCTTACATGACCTAATAACCTACAGTGTTTTATTCAGCCTACCTTACATTAACTACTAACCTACAGTGTTTTATTCAGCCTACCTTACATGACCTAATAACCTAGTGTTTTATTCAGCCTACCTTACATGACCTAATAACCTACAGTGTTTTATTCAGTCTACCTTACATGACCTAATAACCTAGTGTTTTATTCAGCCTACCTTACATGACCTAATAACATACAGTGTTTTATTCAGTCTACCTTACATGACCTACTAACCTACAGTGTTTTATTCAGTCTACCTTACATGACCTAATAACCTACAGTGTTTTATTCAGCCTACCTTACATGACCTAATAACCTACAGTGTTTTATTCAGTCTACCTTACATGACCTACTAACCTACAGTGTTTTATTCAGCCTACCTTACATGACCTACTAACCTACAGTGTTTTATTCAGTCTACCTTACATGACCTACTAACCTACAGTGTTTTATTCAGCCTACCTTACATGACCTAATAACCTAGTGTTTTATTCAGCCTACCTTACATGACCTAATAACCTACAGTGTTTTATTCAGTCTACCTTACATGACCTACTAACCTACAGTGTTTTATTCAGTCTACCTTACATGAACTACTAACCTACAGTGTTTTATTCAGTCTACCTTACATGACCTAATAACCTACAGTGTTTTATTCAGCCTACCTTACATGACCTAATAACCTACAGTGTTTTATTCAGTCTACCTTACATGACCTAATAACCTACAGTGTTTTATTCAGTCTACCTTACATGACCTACTAACCTACAGTGTTTTATTCAGCCTACCTTACATGACCTAATAACCTACAGTGTTTTATTCAGCCTACCTTACATGACCTACTAACCTACAGTGTTTTATTCAGTCTACCTTACATGACCTACTAACCTACAGTGTTTTATTCAGCCTACCTTACATTACCTAATAACCTACAGTGTTTTATTCAGTCTACCTTACATGACCTAATAACCTACAGTGTTTTATTCAGCCTACCTTACATGACCTAATAACCTACAGTGTTTTATTCAGCCTACCTTACATGACCTAATAACCTACAGTGTTTTATTCAGTCTACCTTACATGACCTACTAACCTACAGTGTTTTATTCAGTCTACCTTACATGACCTACTAACCTACAGTGTTTTATTCAGCCTACCTTACATGACCTACTAACCTACAGTGTTTTATTCAGCCTACCTTACATGACCTACTAACCTACAGTGTTTTATTCAGTCTACCTTACATGACCTACTAACCTACAGTGTTTTATTCAGTCTACCTTACATGACCTACTAACCTACAGTGTTTTATTCAGCCTACCTTACATGACCTACTAACCTACAGTGTTTTATTCAGCCTACCTTACATGACCTACTAACCTACAGTGTTTTATTCAGCCTACCTTACATGACCTACTAACCTACAGTGTTTTATTCAGTCTACCTTACATGACCTAATAACCTACAGTGTTTTATTCAGTCTACCTTACATGACCTACTAACCTACAGTGTTTTATTCAGCCTACCTTACATGACCTAATAACCTACAGTGTTTTATTCAGCTTACCTTACATGACCTACTAACCTACAGTGTTTTATTCAGCCTACCTTACATGACCTAATAACCTAGTGTTTTATTCAGTCTACCTTACATGACCTAATAACCTACAGTGTTTTATTCAGTCTACCTTACATGACCTACTAACCTACAGTGTTTTATTCAGTCTACCTTACATGACCTAATAACCTACAGTGTTTTATTCAGCCTACCTTACATGACCTACTAACCTACAGTGTTTTATTCAGCCTACCTTACATGACCTACTAACCTACAGTGTTTTATTCAGCCTACCTTACATGACCTAATAACCTACAGTGTTTTATTCAGCCTACCTTACATGACCTACTAACCTACAGTGTTTTATTCAGCCTACCTTACATGACCTAATAACCTACAGTGTTTTATTCAGCCTACCTTACATGACCTACTAACCTACAGTGTTTTATTCAGCCTACCTTACATGACCTAATAACCTACAGTGTTTTATTCAGTCTACCTTACATGACCTAATAACCTACAGTGTTTTATTCAGCCTACCTTACATGACCTACTAACCTACAGTGTTTTATTCAGCCTACCTTACATGACCTAATAACCTACAGTGTTTTATTCAGTCTACCTTACATGACCTACTAACCTACAGTGTTTTATTCAGTCTACCTTACATGACCTACTAACCTACAGTGTTTTATTCAGCCTACCTTACATGACCTACTAACCTACAGTGTTTTATTCAGCCTACCTTACATGACCTACTAACCTACAGTGTTTTATTCAGCCTACCTTACATGACCTACTAACCTACAGTGTTTTATTCAGTCTACCTTACATGACCTACTAACCTACAGTGTTTTATTCAGCCTACCTTACATGACCTACTAACCTACAGTGTTTTATTCAGCCTACCTTACATGACCTACTAACCTACAGTGTTTTATTCAGTCTACCTTACATGACCTAATAACCTACAGTGTTTTATTCAGTCTACCTTACATGACCTAATAACCTACAGTGTTTTATTCAGCCTACCTTACATGACCTACTAACCTACAGTGTTTTATTCAGCCTACCTTACATGACCTACTAACCTAGTGTTTTATTCAGTCTGCCTTACATGACCTACTAACCTACAGTGTTTTATTCAGCCTACCTTACATGACCTAATAACCTACAGTGTTTTATTCAGCCTACCTTACATGACCTACTAACCTACAGTGTTTTATTCAGCCTACCTTACATGACCTACTAACCTACAGTGTTTTATTCAGCCTACCTTACATGACCTAATAACCTACAGTGTTTTATTCAGCCTACCTTACATGACCTACTAACCTACAGTGTTTTATTCAGCCTACCTTACATGACCTACTAACCTACAGTGTTTTATTCAGCCTACCTTACATGACCTACTAACCTACAGTGTTTTATTCAGCCTACCTTACATGACCTACTAACCTACAGTGTTTTATTCAGTCTACCTTACATGACCTACTAACCTACAGTGTTTTATTCAGCCTACCTTACATGACCTACTAACCTACAGTGTTTTATTCAGCCTACCTTACATGACCTACTAACCTACAGTGTTTTATTCAGTCTACCTTACATGACCTACTAACCTACAGTGTTTTATTCAGCCTACCTTACATGACCTAATAACCTACAGTGTTTTATTCAGCCTACCTTACATGACCTAATAACCTACAGTGTTTTATTCAGTCTACCTTACATGACCTACTAACCTACAGTGTTTTATTCAGCCTACCTTACATGACCTAATAACCTACAGTGTTTTATTCAGCCTACCTTACATGACCTACTAACCTACAGTGTTTTATTCAGCCTACCTTACATGACCTACTAACCTACAGTGTTTTATTCAGCCTACCTTACATGACCTAATAACCTAGTGTTTTATTCAGCCTACCTTACATGACCTAATAACCTACAGTGTTTTATTCAGTCTACCTTACATGACCTACTAACATACAGTGTTTTATTCAGCCTACCTTACATGACCTACTAACCTACAGTGTTTTATTCAGCCTACCTTACATGACCTAATAACATACAGTGTTTTATTCAGCCTACCTTACATGACCTAATAACCTACAGTGTTTTATTCAGCCTACCTTACATGACCTAATAACATACAGTGTTTTATTCAGCCTACCTTACATGACCTAATAACCTACAGTGTTTTATTCAGCCTACCTTACATGACCTAATAACCTACAGTGTTTTATTCAGCCTACCTTACATGACCTAATAATCTACAGTGTTTTATTCAGCCTACCTTACATGACCTAATAACCTACAGTGTTTTATTCAGCCTACCTTACATGACCTACTAACCTACAGTGTTTTATTCAGCCTACCTTACATGACCTACTAACCTACAGTGTTTTATTCAGCCTACCTTACATGACCTAATAACCTACAGTGTTTTATTCAGCCTACCTTACATGACCTACTAACCTACAGTGTTTTATTCAGCCTACCTTACATGACCTACTAACCTACAGTGTTTTATTCAGCCTACCTTACATGACCTAATAACATACAGTGTTTTATTCAGCCTACCTTACATTACCTACTAACCTACAGTGTTTTATTCAGCCTACCTTACATGACCTACTAACCTACAGTGTTTTATTCAGCCTACCTTACATTACCTACTAACCTACAGTGTTTTATTCAGCCTACCTTACATTACCTACTAACCTACAGTGTTTTATTCAGTCTACCTTACATGACCTACTAACCTACAGTGTTTTATTCAGCCTACCTTACATGACCTAATAACATACAGTGTTTTATTCAGCCTACCTTACATGACCTAATAACCTAGTGTTTTATTCAGCCTACCTTACATGATCTACTAACCTACAGTGTTTTATTCAGCCTACCTTACATGACCTACTAACCTACAGTGTTTTATTCAGCCTACCTTACATGACCTAATAACCTACAGTGTTTTATTCAGTCTACCTTACATGACCTACTAACCTACAGTGTTTTATTCAGCCTACCTTACATGACCTAATAACCTACAGTGTTTTATTCAGTCTACCTTACATGACATAATAACCTAATAACCTACAGTGTTTTATTCAGTCTACCTTACATGACCTACTAACCTACAGTGTTTTATTCAGCCTACCTTACATGACCTACTAACCTACAGTGTTTTATTCAGCCTACCTTACATGACCTACTAACCTACAGTGTTTTATTCAGTCTACCTTACATGACCTACTAACCTACAGTGTTTTATTCAGCCTACCTTACATGACCTAATAACCTAGTGTTTTATTCAGCCTACCTTACATGACCTACTAACCTACAGTGTTTTATTCAGTCTACCTTACATGACCTACTAACCTACAGTGTTTTATTCAGTCTACCTTACATGACCTACTAACCTACAGTGTTTTATTCAGTCTACCTTACATGACCTACTAACCTACAGTGTTTTATTCAGCCTACCTTACATGACCTACTAACCTACAGTGTTTTATTCAGTCTACCTTACATGACCTACTAACCTACAGTGTTTTATTCAGCCTACCTTACATGACCTAATAACCTAGTGTTTTATTCAGCCTACCTTACATGACCTACTAACCTAGTGTTTTATTCAGTCTGCCTTACATGACCTACTAACCTACAGTGTTTTATTCAGTCTGCCTTACATGACCTACTAACCTACAGTGTTTTATTCAGCCTACCTTACATGACCTACTAACCTACAGTGTTTTATTCAGTCTACCTTACATGACCTACTAACCTACAGTGTTTTATTCAGTCTACCTTACATGACCTACTAACCTACAGTGTTTTATTCAGCCTACCTTACATTACCTAATAACCTACAGTGTTTTATTCAGTCTACCTTACATGACCTACTAACCTACAGTGTTTTATTCAGTCTACCTTACATGACCTAATAACCTACAGTGTTTTATTCAGCCTACCTTACATGACCTACTAACCTACAGTGTTTTATTCAGCCTACCTTACATGACCTACTAACCTACAGTGTTTTATTCAGCCTACCTTACATGACCTAATAACCTAGTGTTTTATTCAGCCTACCTTACATGACCTACTAACCTACAGTGTTTTATTCAGCCTACCTTACATGACCTACTAACCTACAGTGTTTTATTCAGCCTACCTTACATGACCTACTAACCTACAGTGTTTTATTCAGCCTACCTTACATGACCTACTAACCTACAGTGTTTTATTCAGCCTACCTTACATGACCTACTAACCTACAGTGTTTTATTCAGCCTACCTTACATGACCTACTAACCTACAGTGTTTTATTCAGTCTACCTTACATGACCTACTAACCTACAGTGTTTTATTCAGCCTACCTTACATGACCTACTAACCTACAGTGTTTTATTCAGTCTACCTTACATGACCTACTAACCTACAGTGTTTTATTCAGCCTACCTTACATGACCTAATAACCTAGTGTTTTATTCAGCCTACCTTACATGACCTACTAACCTAGTGTTTTATTCAGTCTACCTTACATGACCTACTAACCTAGTGTTTTATTCAGTCTGCCTTACATGACCTACTAACCTACAGTGTTTTATTCAGCCTACCTTACATGACCTACTAACCTACAGTGTTTTATTCAGTCTACCTTACATGACCTAATAACCTACAGTGTTTTATTCAGCCTACCTTACATGACCTACTAACCTACAGTGTTTTATTCAGCCTACCTTACATGACCTACTAACCTACAGTGTTTTATTCAGCCTACCTTACATGACCTAATAACCTAGTGTTTTATTCAGCCTACCTTACATGACCTACTAACCTACAGTGTTTTATTCAGCCTACCTTACATGACCTACTAACCTACAGTGTTTTATTCAGCCTACCTTACATGACCTACTAACCTACAGTGTTTTATTCAGTCTACCTTACATGACCTACTAACCTACAGTGTTTTATTCAGCCTACCTTACATGACCTAATAACCCAGTGTTTTATTCAGCCTACCTTACATGACCTACTAACCTACAGTGTTTTATTCAGCCTACCTTACATGACCTAATAACCTACAGTGTTTTATTCAGCCTACCTTACATGACCTACTAACCTACAGTGTTTTATTCAGCCTACCTTACATGACCTAATAACCTACAGTGTTTTATTCAGCCTACCTTACATGAACTACTGA
This sequence comes from Notolepis coatsorum, assembly GCF_963971535.1. Taxonomy (NCBI): domain Eukaryota; kingdom Metazoa; phylum Chordata; class Actinopteri; order Aulopiformes; family Paralepididae; genus Notolepis; species Notolepis coatsorum. The sequence continues at coordinate 95,583 of NW_028172961.1, read as the reverse complement.
CCTACAGTGTTTTATTCAGTCTACCTAACATGACCTAATAACCTACAGTGTTTTATTCAGCCTACCTAACATGACCTACTAACCTACAGTGTTTTATTCAGCCTACCTTACATGACCTACTAACCTAGTGTTTTATTCAGCCTACCTTACATGACCTAATAACCTACAGTGTTTTATTCAGCCTACCTTACATGACCTAATAACCTAGTGTTTTATTCAGCCTACCTTACATGACCTAATAACCTACAGTGTTTTATTCAGCCTACCTTACATGACCTACTAACCTACAGTGTTTTATTCAGCCTACCTTACATGACCTACTAACCTACAGTGTTTTATTCAGTCTACCTTACATGACCTACTAACCTACAGTGTTTTATTCAGCCTACCTTACATGACCTACTAACCTACAGTGTTTTATTCAGCCTACCTTACATGACCTACTAACCTACAGTGTTTTATTCAGCCTACCTTACATGACCTACTAACCTACAGTGTTTTATTCAGCCTACCTTACATGACCTAATAACCTACAGTGTTTTATTCAGCCTACCTTACATGACCTACTAACCTACAGTGTTTTATTCAGCCTACCTTACATGACCTACTAACCTACAGTGTTTTATTCAGTCTACCTTACATGACCTACTAACCTACAGTGTTTTATTCAGCCTACCTTACATGACCTAATAACCTACAGTGTTTTATTCAGCCTACCTTACATGACCTAATAACCTACAGTGTTTTATTCAGTCTACCTTACATGACCTACTAACCTACAGTGTTTTATTCAGCCTACCTTACATGACCTAATAACCTAGTGTTTTATTCAGCCTACCTTACATGACCTAATAACCTACAGTGTTTTATTCAGCCTACCTTACATGACCTACTAACCTACAGTGTTTTATTCAGCCTACCTTACATGACCTACTAACCTACAGTGTTTTATTCAGCCTACCTTACATGACCTAATAACCTAGTGTTTTATTCAGCCTACCTTACATGACCTAATAACCTACAGTGTTTTATTCAGTCTACCTTACATGACCTACTAACATACAGTGTTTTATTCAGCCTACCTTACATGACCTACTAACCTACAGTGTTTTATTCAGCCTACCTTACATGACCTAATAACATACAGTGTTTTATTCAGCCTACCTTACATGACCTAATAACCTACAGTGTTTTATTCAGCCTACCTTACATGACCTAATAACATACAGTGTTTTATTCAGCCTACCTTACATGACCTAATAACCTACAGTGTTTTATTCAGCCTACCTTACATGACCTAATAACCTACAGTGTTTTATTCAGCCTACCTTACATGACCTAATAATCTACAGTGTTTTATTCAGCCTACCTTACATGACCTAATAACCTACAGTGTTTTATTCAGCCTACCTTACATGACCTACTAACCTACAGTGTTTTATTCAGCCTACCTTACATGACCTACTAACCTACAGTGTTTTATTCAGCCTACCTTACATGACCTACTAACCTACAGTGTTTTATTCAGCCTACCTTACATGACCTAATAACCTACAGTGTTTTATTCAGCCTACCTTACATGAACTACTGACCTACAGTGTTTTATTCAGTCTACCTAACATGACCTAATAACCTACAGTGTTTTATTCAGCCTACCTAACATGACCTACTAACCTACAGTGTTTTATTCAGCCTACCTTACATGACCTACTAACCTAGTGTTTTATTCATCCTACCTTACATGACCTAATAACCTACAGTGTTTTATTCAGCCTACCTTACATGACCTAATAACCTAGTGTTTTATTCAGCCTACCTTACATGACCTAATAACCTACAGTGTTTTATTCAGCCTACCTTACATGACCTACTAACCTACAGTGTTTTATTCAGCCTACCTTACATGACCTACTAACCTACAGTGTTTTATTCAGTCTACCTTACATGACCTACTAACCTACAGTGTTTTATTCAGCCTACCTTACATGACCTACTAACCTACAGTGTTTTATTCAGCCTACCTTACATGACCTACTAACCTACAGTGTTTTATTCAGCCTACCTTACATGACCTACTAACCTACAGTGTTTTATTCAGCCTACCTTACATGACCTAATAACCTACAGTGTTTTATTCAGCCTACCTTACATGACCTACTAACCTACAGTGTTTTATTCAGCCTACCTTACATGACCTACTAACCTACAGTGTTTTATTCAGTCTACCTTACATGACCTACTAACCTACAGTGTTTTATTCAGCCTACCTTACATGACCTAATAACCTACAGTGTTTTATTCAGCCTACCTTACATGACCTAATAACCTACAGTGTTTTATTCAGTCTACCTTACATGACCTACTAACCTACAGTGTTTTATTCAGCCTACCTTACATGACCTAATAACCTAGTGTTTTATTCAGCCTACCTTACATGACCTAATAACCTACAGTGTTTTATTCAGCCTACCTTACATGACCTACTAACCTACAGTGTTTTATTCAGCCTACCTTACATGACCTACTAACCTACAGTGTTTTATTCAGCCTACCTTACATGACCTAATAACCTAGTGTTTTATTCAGCCTACCTTACATGACCTAATAACCTACAGTGTTTTATTCAGTCTACCTTACATGACCTACTAACATACAGTGTTTTATTCAGCCTACCTTACATGACCTACTAACCTACAGTGTTTTATTCAGCCTACCTTACATGACCTAATAACATACAGTGTTTTATTCAGCCTACCTTACATGACCTAATAACCTACAGTGTTTTATTCAGCCTACCTTACATGACCTAATAACATACAGTGTTTTATTCAGCCTACCTTACATGACCTAATAACCTACAGTGTTTTATTCAGCCTACCTTACATGACCTAATAACCTACAGTGTTTTATTCAGCCTACCTTACATGACCTAATAATCTACAGTGTTTTATTCAGCCTACCTTACATGACCTAATAACCTACAGTGTTTTATTCAGCCTACCTTACATGACCTACTAACCTACAGTGTTTTATTCAGCCTACCTTACATGACCTACTAACCTACAGTGTTTTATTCAGCCTACCTTACATGACCTAATAACCTACAGTGTTTTATTCAGCCTACCTTACATGACCTACTAACCTACAGTGTTTTATTCAGCCTACCTTACATGACCTACTAACCTACAGTGTTTTATTCAGCCTACCTTACATGACCTAATAACATACAGTGTTTTATTCAGCCTACCTTACATTACCTACTAACCTACAGTGTTTTATTCAGCCTACCTTACATGACCTACTAACCTACAGTGTTTTATTCAGCCTACCTTACATGACCTACTAACCTACAGTGTTTTATTCAGCCTACCTTACATTACCTACTAACCTACAGTGTTTTATTCAGTCTACCTTACATGACCTACTAACCTACAGTGTTTTATTCAGCCTACCTTACATGACCTAATAACCTACAGTGTTTTATTCAGTCTACCTTACATGACCTAATAACCTACAGTGTTTTATTCAGCCTACCTTACATGACCTACTAACCTACAGTGTTTTATTCAGCCTACCTTACATGACCTACTAACCTACAGTGTTTTATTCAGCCTACCTTACATGACCTAATAACCTAGTGTTTTATTCAGCCTACCTTACATGACCTACTAACCTACAGTGTTTTATTCAGCCTACCTTACATGAACTACTGACCTACAGTGTTTTATTCAGTCTACCTTACATGACCTACTAACCTACAGTGTTTTATTCAGCCTACCTTACATGACCTAATAACCTACAGTGTTTTATTCAGCCTACCTTACATGACCTAATAACCCAGTGTTTTATTCAGCCTACCTTACATGACCTACTAACCTACAGTGTTTTATTCAGCCTACCTTACATGACCTAATAACCTACAGTGTTTTATTCAGCCTACCTTACATGACCTACTAACCTACAGTGTTTTATTCAGCCTACCTTACATGACCTAATAACCTACAGTGTTTTATTCAGCCTACCTTACATGAACTACTGACCTACAGTGTTTTATTCAGTCTACCTAACATGACCTAATAACCTACAGTGTTTTATTCAGCCTACCTAACATGACCTACTAACCTACAGTGTTTTATTCAGCCTACCTTACATGACCTACTAACCTAGTGTTTTATTCAGCCTACCTTACATGACCTAATAACCTACAGTGTTTTATTCAGCCTACCTTACATGACCTAATAACCTAGTGTTTTATTCAGCCTACCTTACATGACCTAATAACCTACAGTGTTTTATTCAGCCTACCTTACATGACCTACTAACCTACAGTGTTTTATTCAGCCTACCTTACATGACCTACTAACCTACAGTGTTTTATTCAGTCTACCTTACATGACCTACTAACCTACAGTGTTTTATTCAGCCTACCTTACATGACCTACTAACCTACAGTGTTTTATTCAGCCTACCTTACATGACCTACTAACCTACAGTGTTTTATTCAGCCTACCTTACATGACCTACTAACCTACAGTGTTTTATTCAGCCTACCTTACATGACCTAATAACCTACAGTGTTTTATTCAGCCTACCTTACATGACCTACTAACCTACAGTGTTTTATTCAGCCTACCTTACATGACCTACTAACCTACAGTGTTTTATTCAGTCTACCTTACATGACCTACTAACCTACAGTGTTTTATTCAGCCTACCTTACATGACCTAATAACCTACAGTGTTTTATTCAGCCTACCTTACATGACCTAATAACCTACAGTGTTTTATTCAGTCTACCTTACATGACCTACTAACCTACAGTGTTTTATTCAGCCTACCTTACATGACCTAATAACCTAGTGTTTTATTCAGCCTACCTTACATGACCTAATAACCTACAGTGTTTTATTCAGCCTACCTTACATGACCTACTAACCTACAGTGTTTTATTCAGCCTACCTTACATGACCTACTAACCTACAGTGTTTTATTCAGCCTACCTTACATGACCTAATAACCTAGTGTTTTATGCAGCCTACCTTACATGACCTAATAACCTACAGTGTTTTATTCAGTCTACCTTACATGACCTACTAACATACAGTGTTTTATTCAGCCTACCTTACATGACCTACTAACCTACAGTGTTTTATTCAGCCTACCTTACATGACCTAATAACATACAGTGTTTTATTCAGCCTACCTTACATGACCTAATAACCTACAGTGTTTTATTCAGCCTACCTTACATGACCTAATAACATACAGTGTTTTATTCAGCCTACCTTACATGACCTAATAACCTACAGTGTTTTATTCAGCCTACCTTACATGACCTAATAACCTACAGTGTTTTATTCAGCCTACCTTACATGACCTAATAATCTACAGTGTTTTATTCAGCCTACCTTACATGACCTAATAACCTACAGTGTTTTATTCAGCCTACCTTACATGACCTACTAACCTACAGTGTTTTATTCAGCCTACCTTACATGACCTACTAACCTACAGTGTTTTATTCAGCCTACCTTACATGACCTAATAACCTACAGTGTTTTATTCAGCCTACCTTACATGACCTACTAACCTACAGTGTTTTATTCAGCCTACCTTACATGACCTACTAACCTACAGTGTTTTATTCAGCCTACCTTACATGACCTAATAACATACAGTGTTTTATTCAGCCTACCTTACATTACCTACTAACCTACAGTGTTTTATTCAGCCTACCTTACATGACCTACTAACCTACAGTGTTTTATTCAGCCTACCTTACATTACCTACTAACCTACAGTGTTTTATTCAGCCTACCTTACATTACCTAATAACCTACAGTGTTTTATTCAGCCTACCTTACATGACCTACTAACCTACAGTGTTTTATTCAGCCTACCTTACATTACCTACTAACCTACAGTGTTTTATTCAGTCTACCTTACATGACCTACTAACCTACAGTGTTTTATTCAGCCTACCTTACATGACCTAATAACCTACAGTGTTTTATTCAGTCTACCTTACATGACCTAATAACCTAGTGTTTTATTCAGTCTACCTTACATGACCTAATAACCTAGTGTTTTATTCAGCCTACCTTACATGACCTAATAACCTACAGTGTTTTATTCAGCCTACCTTACATGACCTACTAACCTACAGTGTTTTATTCAGCCTACCTTACATGACCTACTAACCTACAGTGTTTTATTCAGCCTACCTTACATGACCTAATAACCTACAGTGTTTTATTCAGCCTACCTTACATGACCTACTAACCTACAGTGTTTTATTCAGCCTACCTTACATGACCTACTAACCTACAGTGTTTTATTCAGCCTACCTTACATGACCTAATAACCTACAGTGTTTTATTCAGTCTACCTTACATGACCTAATAACCTACAGTGTTTTATTCAGCCTACCTTACATGAACTAATAACCTACAGTGTTTTATTCAGTCTACCTTACATGACCTAATAACCTACAGTGTTTTATTCAGCCTACCTTACATGACCTAATAACCTACAGTGTTTTATTCAGCCTACCTTACATGACCTACTAACCTACAGTGTTTTATTCAGCCTACCTTACATGACCTAATAACCTACAGTGTTTTATTCAGCCTACCTTACATGACCTACTAACCTACAGTGTTTTATTCAGCCTACCTTACATGACCTAATAACCTACAGTGTTTTATTCAGTCTACCTTACATGACCTACTAACCTACAGTGTTTTATTCAGCCTACCTTACATGACCTACTAACCTACAGTGTTTTATTCAGTCTACCTTACATGACCTACTAACCTACAGTGTTTTATTCAGCCTACCTTACATGACCTAATAACCTACAGTGTTTTATTCAGCCTACCTTACATGACCTAATAACCTACAGTGTTTTATTCAGCCTACCTTACATGACCTACTAACCTACAGTGTTTTATTCAGCCTACCTTACATGACCTACTAACCTACAGTGTTTTATTCAGCCTACCTTACATGAACTACTAACCTAGTGTTTTATTCAGCCTACCTTACATGACCTAATAACCTACAGTGTTTTATTCAGTCTACCTTACATGACCTACTAACCTACAGTGTTTTATTCAGCCTACCTTACATGACCTACTAACCTACAGTGTTTTATTCAGTCTACCTTACATGACCTACTAACCTACAGTGTTTTATTCAGCCTACCTTACATGAACTACTAACCTAGTGTTTTATTCAGTCTACCTTACATGACCTACTAACCTACAGTGTTTTATTCAGCCTACCTTACATGAACTACTAACCTAGTGTTTTATTCAGTCTACCTTACATGACCTAATAACCTAGTGTTTTATTCAGCCTACCTTACATGACCTAATAACCTACAGTGTTTTATTCAGCCTACCTTACATGACCTACTAACCTACAGTGTTTTATTCAGCCTACCTTACATGACCTACTAACCTACAGTGTTTTATTCAGTCTACCTTACATGACCTACTAACCTACAGTGTTTTATTCAGCCTACCTTACATGACCTACTAACCTACAGTGTTTTATTCAGCCTACCTTACATGACCTACTAACCTACAGTGTTTTATTCAGCCTACCTTACATGACCTACTAACCTACAGTGTTTTATTCAGCCTACCTTACATGAACTACTAACCTAGTGTTTTATTCAGCCTACCTTACATGACCTACTAACCTACAGTGTTTTATTCAGCCTACCTTACATGAACTACTAACCTAGTGTTTTATTCAGTCTACCTTACATGACCTAATAACCTAGTGTTTTATTCAGCCTACCTTACATGACCTAATAACCTACAGTGTTTTATTCAGCCTACCTTACATGACCTACTAACCTACAGTGTTTTTATTCAGCCTACCTTACATGACCTACTAACCTACAGTGTTTTATTCAGCCTACCTTACATGACCTAATAACCCAGTGTTTTATTCAGCCTACCTTACATGACCTACTAACCTACAGTGTTTTATTCAGCCTACCTTACATGACCTAATAACCTATAGTGTTTTATTCAGTCTACCTTACATGACCTAATAACATACAGTGTTTTATTCAGTCTACCTTACATGACCTAATAACCTAGTGTTTTATTCAGCCTACCTTACATGACCTAATAACCTATAGTGTTTTATTCAGCCTACCTTACATGACCTAATAACCTATAGTGTTTTATTCAGCCTACCTTACATGAACTAATAACCTAGTGTTTTATTCAGCCTACCTTACATGACCTACTAACCTACAGTGTTTTATTCAGCCTACCTTACATGACCTACTAACCTACAGTGTTTTATTCAGTCTACCTTACATGACCTAATAACCTACAGTGTTTTATTCAGCCTACCTAACATGACCTACTAACCTACAGTGTTTTATTCAGTCTACCTAACATGACCTACTAACCTACAGTGTTTTATTCAGCCTACCTTACATGACCTAATAACCTACAGTGTTTTATTCAGCCTACCTTACATGACCTACTAACCTACAGTGTTTTATTCAGCCTACCTTACATGACCTACTAACCTACAGTGTTTTATTCAGCCTACCTTACATGACCTAATAACCTACAGTGTTTTATTCAGCCTACCTTACATGACCTAATAACCTACAGTGTTTTATTCAGCCTACCTTACATGACCTACTAACCTACAGTGTTTTATTCAGTCTACCTTACATGACCTACTAACCTACAGTGTTTTATTCAGCCTACCTTACATGACCTAATAACCTAGTGTTTTATTCAGTCTACCTTACATGACCTACTAACCTACAGTGTTTTATTCAGCCTACCTTACATGACCTACTAACCTACAGTGTTTTATTCAGTCTACCTTACATGACCTAATAACCTACAGTGTTTTATTCAGCCTACCTAACATGACCTACTAACCTACAGTGTTTTATTCAGTCTACCTAACATGACCTACTAACCTACAGTGTTTTATTCAGCCTACCTTACATGACCTAATAACCTACAGTGTTTTATTCAGTCTACCTTACATGACCTACTAACCTAGTGTTTTATTCAGCCTACCTTACATGACCTACTAACCTACAGTGTTTTATTCAGCCTACCTAACATGACCTACTAACTTACAGTGTTTTATTCAGTCTACCTAACATGACCTACTAACCTACAGTGTTTTATTCAGTCTACCTTACATGACCTAATAACCTACAGTGTTTTATTCAGCCTACCTTACATGACCTACTAACCTACAGTGTTTTATTCAGCCTACCTTACATGACCTACTAACCTACAGTGTTTTATTCAGCCTACCTTACATGACCTACTAACCTATAGTGTTTTATTCAGTCTACCTTACATGACCTAATAACCTACAGTGTTTTATTCAGCCTACCTTACATGACCTAATAACCTACAGTGTTTTATTCAGTCTACCTTACATGACCTAATAACCTACAGTGTTTTATTCAGCCTACCTTACATGACCTACTAACCTACAGTGTTTTATTCAGTCTACCTTACATGACCTAATAACCTACAGTGTTTTATTCAGCCTACCTTACATGACCTACTAACCTACAGTGTTTTATTCAGTCTACCTTACATGACCTACTAACATACAGTGTTTTATTCAGCCTACCTTACATGACCTACTAACCTACAGTGTTTTATTCAGTCTACCTTACATGACCTACTAACCTAGTGTTTTATTCAGCCTACCTTACATGACCTACTAACCTACAGTGTTTTATTCAGTCTACCTTACATGACCTACTAACCTACAGTGTTTTATTCAGCCTACCTTACATGACCTACTAACCTACAGTGTTTTATTCAGTCTACCTTACATGACCTACTAACCTACAGTGTTTTATTCAGCCTACCTTACATGACCTAATAACATACAGTGTTTTATTCAGCCTACCTTACATGACCTAATAACCTAGTGTTTTATTCAGCCTACCTTACATGATCTACTAACCTACAGTGTTTTATTCAGCCTACCTTACATGACCTACTAACCTACAGTGTTTTATTCAGCCTACCTTACATGACCTAATAACCTACAGTGTTTTATTCAGCCTACCTTACATGACCTACTAACCTACAGTGTTTTATTCAGCCTACCTTACATGACCTAATAACCTACAGTGTTTTATTCAGTCTACCTTACATGACCTAATAACCTAATAACCTACAGTGTTTTATTCAGTCTACCTTACATGACCTACTAACCTACAGTGTTTTATTCAGCCTACCTTACATGACCTACTAACCTACAGTGTTTTATTCAGCCTACCTTACATGACCTACTAACCTACAGTGTTTTATTCAGTCTACCTTACATGACCTACTAACCTACAGTGTTTTATTCAGCCTACCTTACATGACCTAATAACCTAGTGTTTTATTCAGCCTACCTTACATGACCTACTAACCTACAGTGTTTTATTCAGTCTACCTTACATGACCTACTAACCTACAGTGTTTTATTCAGTCTACCTTACATGACCTACTAACCTACAGTGTTTTATTCAGTCTACCTTACATGACCTACTAACCTACAGTGTTTTATTCAGCCTACCTTACATGACCTACTAACCTACAGTGTTTTATTCAGTCTACCTTACATGACCTACTAACCTACAGTGTTTTATTCAGCCTACCTTACATGACCTAATAACCTAGTGTTTTATTCAGCCTACCTTACATGACCTACTAACCTAGTGTTTTATTCAGTCTGCCTTACATGACCTACTAACCTACAGTGTTTTATTCAGTCTGCCTTACATGACCTACTAACCTACAGTGTTTTATTCAGCCTACCTTACATGACCTACTAACCTACAGTGTTTTATTCAGTCTACCTTACATGACCTACTAACCTACAGTGTTTTATTCAGTCTACCTTACATGACCTACTAACCTACAGTGTTTTATTCAGCCTACCTTACATTACCTAATAACCTACAGTGTTTTATTCAGTCTACCTTACATGACCTACTAACCTACAGTGTTTTATTCAGTCTACCTTACATGACCTAATAACCTACAGTGTTTTATTCAGCCTACCTTACATGACCTACTAACCTACAGTGTTTTATTCAGCCTACCTTACATGACCTACTAACCTACAGTGTTTTATTCAGCCTACCTTACATGACCTACTAACCTACAGTGTTTTATTCAGCCTACCTTACATGACCTACTAACCTACAGTGTTTTATTCAGCCTACCTTACATGACCTACTAACCTACAGTGTTTTATTCAGTCTACCTTACATGACCTACTAACCTACAGTGTTTTATTCAGCCTACCTTACATGACCTACTAACCTACAGTGTTTTATTCAGTCTACCTTACATGACCTACTAACCTACAGTGTTTTATTCAGCCTACCTTACATGACCTAATAACCTAGTGTTTTATTCAGCCTACCTTACATGACCTACTAACCTAGTGTTTTATTCAGTCTACCTTACATGACCTACTAACCTAGTGTTTTATTCAGTCTGCCTTACATGACCTACTAACCTACAGTGTTTTATTCAGCCTACCTTACATGACCTACTAACCTACAGTGTTTTATTCAGTCTACCTTACATGACCTAATAACCTACAGTGTTTTATTCAGCCTACCTTACATGACCTACTAACCTACAGTGTTTTATTCAGCCTACCTTACATGACCTACTAACCTACAGTGTTTTATTCAGCCTACCTTACATGACCTAATAACCTAGTGTTTTATTCAGCCTACCTTACATGACCTACTAACCTACAGTGTTTTATTCAGCCTACCTTACATGACCTACTAACCTACAGTGTTTTATTCAGCCTACCTTACATGACCTACTAACCTACAGTGTTTTATTCAGTCTACCTTACATGACCTACTAACCTACAGTGTTTTATTCAGCCTACCTTACATGACCTAATAACCCAGTGTTTTATTCAGCCTACCTTACATGACCTACTAACCTACAGTGTTTTATTCAGCCTACCTTACATGACCTAATAACCTACAGTGTTTTATTCAGCCTACCTTACATTACCTACTAACCTACAGTGTTTTATTCAGCCTACCTTACATGACCTAATAACCTACAGTGTTTTATTCAGCCTACCTTACATGAACTACTGACCTACAGTGTTTTATTCAGTCTACCTAACATGACCTAATAACCTACAGTGTTTTATTCAGCCTACCTTACATGACCTACTAACCTAGTGTTTTATTCAGCCTACCTTACATGACCTAATAACCTACAGTGTTTTATTCAGCCTACCTTACATGACCTAATAACCTAGTGTTTTATTCAGCCTACCTTACATGACCTAATAACCTACAGTGTTTTATTCAGCCTACCTTACATGACCTACTAACCTACAGTGTTTTATTCAGCCTACCTTACATGACCTACTAACCTACAGTGTTTTATTCAGTCTACCTTACATGACCTACTAACCTACAGTGTTTTATTCAGCCTACCTTACATGACCTACTAACCTACAGTGTTTTATTCAGTCTACCTTACATGACCTAATAACCTACAGTGTTTTATTCAGCCTACCTTACATGACCTACTAACCTACAGTGTTTTATTCAGCCTACCTTACATGACCTAATAACCTACAGTGTTTTATTCAGTCTACCTTACATGACCTAATAACCTACAGTGTTTTATTCAGCCTACCTTACATGACCTAATAACCTACAGTGTTTTATTCAGCCTACCTTACATGACCTACTAACCTACAGTGTTTTATTCAGCCTACCTTACATGACCTAATAACATACAGTGTTTTATTCAGTCTACCTTACATGACCTACTAACCTACAGTGTTTTATTCAGCCTACCTTACATGACCTACTAACCTACAGTGTTTTATTCAGCCTACCTTACATGACCTAATAACCTACAGTGTTTTATTCAGCCTACCTTACATGACCTACTAACCTACAGTGTTTTATTCAGCCTACCTTACATGACCTACTAACCTACAGTGTTTTATTCAGTCTACCTTACATGACCTAATAACCTACAGTGTTTTATTCAGTCTACCTTACATGACCTAATAACCTACAGTGTTTTATTCAGCCTACCTTACATGACCTAATAACCTACAGTGTTTTATTCAGTCTACCTTACATGACCTACTAACCTACAGTGTTTTATTCAGTCTACCTTACATGACCTACTAACCTACAGTGTTTTATTCAGTCTACCTTACATGACCTACTAACCTACAGTGTTTTATTCAGTCTACCTTACATGACCTACTAACCTACAGTGTTTTATTCAGCCTACCTTACATGACCTACTAACCTACAGTGTTTTATTCAGCCTACCTTACATGACCTACTAACCTACAGTGTTTTATTCAGCCTACCTTACATGACCTAATAACCTAGTGTTTTATTCAGCCTACCTTACATGACCTACTAACCTAGTGTTTTATTCAGTCTACCTTACATGACCTACTAACCTAGTGTTTTATTCAGTCTGCCTTACATGACCTACTAACCTACAGTGTTTTATTCAGCCTACCTTACATGACCTACTAACCTACAGTGTTTTATTCAGTCTACCTTACATGACCTAATAACCTACAGTGTTTTATTCAGCCTACCTTACATGACCTACTAACCTACAGTGTTTTATTCAGCCTACCTTACATGACCTACTAACCTACAGTGTTTTATTCAGCCTACCTTACATGACCTAATAACCTAGTGTTTTATTCAGCCTACCTTACATGACCTACTAACCTACAGTGTTTTATTCAGCCTACCTTACATGACCTACTAACCTACAGTGTTTTATTCAGCCTACCTTACATGACCTACTAACCTACAGTGTTTTATTCAGTCTACCTTACATGACCTACTAACCTACAGTGTTTTATTCAGCCTACCTTACATGACCTAATAACCCAGTGTTTTATTCAGCCTACCTTACATGACCTACTAACCTACAGTGTTTTATTCAGCCTACCTTACATGACCTAATAACCTACAGTGTTTTATTCAGCCTACCTTACATTACCTACTAACCTACAGTGTTTTATTCAGCCTACCTTACATGACCTAATAACCTACAGTGTTTTATTCAGCCTACCTTACATGAACTACTGACCTACAGTGTTTTATTCAGTCTACCTAACATGACCTAATAACCTACAGTGTTTTATTCAGCCTACCTTACATGACCTACTAACCTAGTGTTTTATTCAGCCTACCTTACATGACCTAATAACCTACAGTGTTTTATTCAGCCTACCTTACATGACCTAATAACCTAGTGTTTTATTCAGCCTACCTTACATGACCTAATAACCTACAGTGTTTTATTCAGCCTACCTTACATGACCTACTAACCTACAGTGTTTTATTCAGCCTACCTTACATGACCTACTAACCTACAGTGTTTTATTCAGTCTACCTTACATGACCTACTAACCTACAGTGTTTTATTCAGTCTACCTTACATGACCTACTAACCTACAGTGTTTTATTCAGCCTACCTTACATGACCTACTAACCTACAGTGTTTTATTCAGTCTACCTTACATGACCTAATAACCTACAGTGTTTTATTCAGCCTACCTTACATGACCTACTAACCTACAGTGTTTTATTCAGCCTACCTTACATGACCTAATAACCTACAGTGTTTTATTCAGTCTACCTTACATGACCTAATAACCTACAGTGTTTTATTCAGCCTACCTTACATGACCTAATAACCTACAGTGTTTTATTCAGCCTACCTTACATGACCTACTAACCTACAGTGTTTTATTCAGCCTACCTTACATGACCTAATAACATACAGTGTTTTATTCAGTCTACCTTACATGACCTACTAACCTACAGTGTTTTATTCAGCCTACCTTACATGACCTACTAACCTACAGTGTTTTATTCAGCCTACCTTACATGACCTAATAACCTACAGTGTTTTATTCAGCCTACCTTACATGACCTACTAACCTACAGTGTTTTATTCAGCCTACCTTACATGACCTACTAACCTACAGTGTTTTATTCAGTCTACCTTACATGACCTAATAACCTACAGTGTTTTATTCAGTCTACCTTACATGACCTAATAACCTACAGTGTTTTATTCAGCCTACCTTACATGACCTAATAACCTACAGTGTTTTATTCAGTCTACCTTACATGACCTACTAACCTACAGTGTTTTATTCAGTCTACCTTACATGACCTACTAACCTACAGTGTTTTATTCAGTCTACCTTACATGACCTACTAACCTACAGTGTTTTATTCAGTCTACCTTACATGACCTACTAACCTACAGTGTTTTATTCAGCCTACCTTACATGACCTACTAACCTACAGTGTTTTATTCAGCCTACCTTACATGACCTAATAACCTACAGTGTTTTATTCAGTCTACCTTACATGACCTAATAACCTACAGTGTTTTATTCAGTCTACCTTACATGACCTACTAACCTACAGTGTTTTATTCAGTCTACCTTACATGACCTACTAACCTACAGTGTTTTATTCAGCCTACCTTACATGACCTACTAACCTACAGTGTTTTATTCAGCCTACCTTACATGACCTAATAACCTACAGTGTTTTATTCAGTCTACCTTACATGACCTACTAACCTACAGTGTTTTATTCAGCCTACCTTACATGACCTACTAACCTACAGTGTTTTATTCAGTCTACCTTACATGACCTAATAACCTACAGTGTTTTATTCAGTCTACCTTACATGACCTACTAACCTACAGTGTTTTATTCAGTCTACCTTACATGACCTAATAACCTACAGTGTTTTATTCAGCCTACCTTACATGACCTACTAACCTACAGTGTTTTATTCAGCCTACCTTACAATACCTACTAACCTACAGTGTTTTATTCAGTCTACCTTACATGAACTAATAACCTACAGTGTTTTATTCAGCCTACCTTACATGACCTACTAACCTACAGTGTTTTATTCAGCCTACCTTACAATACCTACTAACCTACAGTGTTTTATTCAGTCTACCTTACATGACCTAATAACCTACAGTGTTTTATTCAGCCTACCTTACACGAACTAATAACCTACAGTGTTTTATTCAGCCTACCTTACATGACCTACTAACCTACAGTGTTTTATTCAGCCTACCTTACATGACCTACTAACCTACAGTGTTTTATTCAGTCTACCTTACATGACCTAATAACCTACAGTGTTTTATTCAGCCTACCTTACATGACCTACTAACCTATAGTGTTTTATTCAGCCTACCTTACATGACCTAATAACCTACAGTGTTTTATTCAGTCTACCTTACATGACCTAATAACCTACAGTGTTTTATTCAGCCTACCTTACATGACCTAATAACCTACAGTGTTTTATTCAGCCTACCTTACATGACCTAATAACCTACAGTGTTTTATTCAGTCTACCTTACATGACCTACTAACCTACAGTGTTTTATTCAGTCTACCTTACATGACCTAATAACCTACAGTGTTTTATTCAGCCTACCTTACATGACCTACTAACCTACAGTGTTTTATTCAGCCTACCTTACATGACCTACTAACCTACAGTGTTTTATTCAGCCTACCTTACATGACCTACTAACCTACAGTGTTTTATTCAGCCTACCTTACATGACCTAATAACATACAGTGTTTTATTCAGCCTACCTTACATGACCTACTAACCTACAGTGTTTTATTAAGTCTACCTTACATGACCTAATAACCTACAGTGTTTTATTCAGTCTACCTTACATGACCTACTAACCTACAGTGTTTTATTCAGCCTACCTTACATGACCTAATAACCTACAGTGTTTTATTCAGTCTACCTTACATGACCTACTAACCTACAGTGTTTTATTCAGCCTACCTTACATGACCTAATAACCTACAGTGTTTTATTCAGCCTACCTTACATGACCTACTAACCTACAGTGTTTTATTCAGCCTACCTTACATGACCTAATAACCTACAGTGTTTTATTCAGCCTACCTTACATGACCTAATAACCTACAGTGTTTTATTCAGTCTACCTTACATGACCTAATAACCTACAGTGTTTTATTCATTCTACCTTACATGACCTAATAACCTACAGTGTTTTATTCATTCTACCTTACATGACCTAATAACCTAGTGTTTTATTCAGCCTACCTTACATGACCTAATAACCTACAGTGTTTTATTCAGCCTACCTTACATGACCTAATAACCTACAGTGTTTTATTCAGCCTACCTTACATGACCTACTAACCTACAGTGTTTTATTCAGCCTACCTTACATGACCTAATAACCTACAGTGTTTTATTCAGCCTACCTTACATGACCTACTAACCTACAGTGTTTTATTCAGCCTACCTTACATGACCTACTAACCTAGTGTTTTATTCAGCCTACCTTACATGACCTACTAACCTACAGTGTTTTATTCAGCCTACCTTACATGACCTAATAACCTAGTGTTTTATTCAGTCTACCTTACATGACCTACTAACATAGTGTTTTATTCAGTCTACCTTACATGACCTACTAACCTACAGTGTTTTATTCAGCCTACCTTACATGACCTACTAACCTACAGTGTTTTATTCAGCCTACCTTACATGACCTACTAACATACAGTGTTTTATTCAGCCTACCTTACATGACCTAATAACCTACAGTGTTTTATTCAGCCTACCTTACATGACCTACTAACCTACAGTGTTTTATTCAGTCTACCTTACATTAACTACTAACCTACAGTGTTTTATTCAGCCTACCTTACATGACCTACTAACCTACAGTGTTTTATTCAGCCTACCTTACATGACCTACTAACCTACAGTGTTTTATTCAGCCTACCTTACATGACCTAATAACCTACAGTGTTTTATTCAGCCTACCTTACATGACCTACTAACCTACAGTGTTTTATTCAGCCTACCTTACATGACCTACTAACCTACAGTGTTTTATTCAGTCTACCTTACATGACCTACTAACCTACAGTGTTTTATTCAGCCTACCTTACATGACCTACTAACCTACAGTGTTTTATTCAGCCTACCTTACATGACCTAATAACCTACAGTGTTTTATTCAGCCTACCTTACATGACCTACTAACCTACAGTGTTTTATTCAGCCTACCTTACATGACCTACTAACCTACAGTGTTTTATTCAGTCTACCTTACATGACCTAATAACCTACAGTGTTTTATTCAGCCTACCTTACATGACCTAATAACCTACAGTGTTTTATTCAGCCTACCTTACATGACCTAATAACCTACAGTGTTTTATTCAGTCTACCTTACATGACCTACTAACCCAGTGTTTTATTCAGCCTACCTTACATGACCTAATAACCTACAGTGTTTTATTCAGCCTACCTTACATGACCTAATACCCTACAGTGTTTTATTCAGCCTACCTTACATGACCTACTAACCTACAGTGTTTTATTCAGTCTACCTTACATGACCTAATAACCTACAGTGTTTTATTCAGCCTACCTTACATGACCTACTAACCTACAGTGTTTTATTCAGTCTACCTTACATGACCTACTAACCTACAGTGTTTTATTCAGCCTACCTTACATGACCTACTAACCTACAGTGTTTTATTCAGCCTACCTTACATGACCTACTAACCTACAGTGTTTTATTCAGCCTACCTTACATGACCTAATAACCTACAGTGTTTTATTCAGCCTACCTTACATGACCTACTAACCTACAGTGTTTTATTCAGTCTACCTTACATGACCTACTAACCTACAGTGTTTTATTCAGCCTACCTTACATGACCTACTAACCTACAGTGTTTTATTCAGCCTACCTTACATAACCTACTAACCTACAGTGTTTTATTCAGTCTACCTTACATGACCTACTAACCTACAGTGTTTTATTCAGCCTACCTTACATGACCTACTAACCTACAGTGTTTTATTCAGCCTACCTTACATGACCTACTAACCTACAGTGTTTTATTCAGTCTACCTTACATGACCTAATAACCTACAGTGTTTTATTCAGTCTACCTTACATGACCTACTAACCTACAGTGTTTTATTCAGCCTACCTTACATGACCGAATAACCTACAGTGTTTTATTCAGCCTACCTTACATGACCTAATAACCTACAGTGTTTTATTCAGCCTACCTTACATGACCTAATAACCTAGTGTTTTATTCAGCCTACCTTACATGACCTACTAACCTACAGTGTTTTATTCAGCCTACCTTACATGACCTACTAACCTACAGTGTTTTATTCAGTCTACCTTACATGACCTAATAACCTACAGTGTTTTATTCAGCCTACCTTACATGACCTACTAACCTACAGTGTTTTATTCAGTCTACCTTACATGACCTACTAACCTACAGTGTTTTATTCAGCCTACCTTACATGACCTACTAACCTACAGTGTTTTATTCAGCCTACCTTACATGACCTAATAACCTACAGTGTTTTATTCAGTCTACCTTACATGAACTAATAACCTAGTGTTTTATTCAGCCTACCTTACATGACCTAATAACCTACAGTGTTTTATTCAGTCTACCTTACATGACCTACTAACCTACAGTGTTTTATTCAGTCTACCTTACATGACCTAATAACCTAGTGTTTTATTCAGCCTACCTTACATGACCTACTAACCTACAGTGTTTTATTCAGTCTACCTTACATGACCTACTAACCTACAGTGTTTTATTCAGTCTACCTTACATGACCTAATAACCTACAGTGTTTTATTCAGTCTACCTTACATGACCTAATAACCTACAGTGTTTTATTCAGCCTACCTTACATGACCTAATAACCTACAGTGTTTTATTCAGTCTACCTTACATGACCTAATAATAACCTACAGTGTTTTATTCAGCCTACCTTACATGACCTAATAATAACCTACAGTGTTTTATTCAGCCTACCTTACATGACCTACTAACCTACAGTGTTTTATTCAGCCTACCTTACATGACCTAATAACCTACAGTGTTTTATTCAGCCTACCTTACATGACCTACTAACCTACAGTGTTTTATTCAGCCTACCTTACATGACCTACTAACCTACAGTGTTTTATTCAGTCTACCTTACATGACCTACTAACCTACAGTGTTTTATTCAGCCTACCTTACATGACCTACTAACCTACAGTGTTTTATTCAGTCTACCTTACATGACCTAATAACATACAGTGTTTTATTCAGCCTACCTTACATGACCTACTAACCTACAGTGTTTTATTCAGCCTACCTTACATGAACTACTAACCTTCAGTGTTTTATTCAGTCTACCTTACATGACCTAATAACCTACAGTGTTTTATTCAGCCTACCTTACATGACCTAATAACCTACAGTGTTTTATTCAGCCTACCTTACATGACCTACTAACCTACAGTGTTTTATTCAGCCTACCTTACATGACCTAATAACCTACAGTGTTTTATTCAGTCTACCTTACATGACCTACTAACCTACAGTGTTTTATTCAGCCTACCTTACATGACCTACTAACCTACAGTGTTTTATTCAGCCTACCTTACATGACCTAATAACCTACAGTGTTTTATTCAGTCTACCTTACATGACCTAATAACCTAGTGTTTTATTCAGCCTACCTTACATGACCTACTAACCTACAGTGTTTTATTCAGCCTACCTTACATGACCTACTAACCTACAGTGTTTTATTCAGTCTACCTTACATGACCTAATAACCTACAGTGTTTTATTCAGTCTACCTTACATGACCTAATAACCTACAGTGTTTTATTCAGCCTACCTTACATGACCTACTAACCTACAGTGTTTTATTCAGCCTACCTTACATGACCTACTAACCTACAGTGTTTTATTCAGTCTACCTTACATGACCTAATAACCTACAGTGTTTTATTCAGTCTACCTTACATGACCTAATAACCTACAGTGTTTTATTCAGCCTACCTTACATGACCTAATAACCTACAGTGTTTTATTCAGTCTACCTTACATGACCTACTAACCTACAGTGTTTTATTCAGCCTACCTTACATGACCTACTAACCTACAGTGTTTTATTCAGCCTACCTTACATGACCTAATAACCTACAGTGTTTTATTCAGTCTACCTTACATGACCTAATAACCTAATAACCTACAGTGTTTTATTCAGTCTACCTTACATGACCTACTAACCTACAGTGTTTTATTCAGCCTACCTTACATGACCTACTAACCTACAGTGTTTTATTCAGCCTACCTTACATGACCTACTAACCTACAGTGTTTTATTCAGTCTACCTTACATGACCTACTAACCTACAGTGTTTTATTCAGCCTACCTTACATGACCTAATAACCTAGTGTTTTATTCAGCCTACCTTACATGACCTACTAACCTACAGTGTTTTATTCAGTCTACCTTACATGACCTACTAACCTACAGTGTTTTATTCAGTCTACCTTACATGACCTACTAACCTACAGTGTTTTATTCAGTCTACCTTACATGACCTACTAACCTACAGTGTTTTATTCAGCCTACCTTACATGACCTACTAACCTACAGTGTTTTATTCAGTCTACCTTACATGACCTACTAACCTACAGTGTTTTATTCAGCCTACCTTACATGACCTAATAACCTAGTGTTTTATTCAGCCTACCTTACATGACCTACTAACCTAGTGTTTTATTCAGTCTGCCTTACATGACCTACTAACCTACAGTGTTTTATTCAGTCTGCCTTACATGACCTACTAACCTACAGTGTTTTATTCAGCCTACCTTACATGACCTACTAACCTACAGTGTTTTATTCAGTCTACCTTACATGACCTACTAACCTACAGTGTTTTATTCAGTCTACCTTACATGACCTACTAACCTACAGTGTTTTATTCAGCCTACCTTACATTACCTAATAACCTACAGTGTTTTATTCAGTCTACCTTACATGACCTACTAACCTACAGTGTTTTATTCAGTCTACCTTACATGACCTAATAACCTACAGTGTTTTATTCAGCCTACCTTACATGACCTACTAACCTACAGTGTTTTATTCAGCCTACCTTACATGACCTACTAACCTACAGTGTTTTATTCAGCCTACCTTACATGACCTACTAACCTACAGTGTTTTATTCAGCCTACCTTACATGACCTACTAACCTACAGTGTTTTATTCAGCCTACCTTACATGACCTACTAACCTATAGTGTTTTATTCAGCCTACCTTACATGACCTACTAACCTACAGTGTTTTATTCAGCCTACCTTACATGACCTAATAACCTAGTGTTTTATTCAGCCTACCTTACATGACCTACTAACCTACAGTGTTTTATTCAGCCTACCTTACATGACCTACTAACCTACAGTGTTTTATTCAGCCTACCTTACATGACCTACTAACCTACAGTGTTTTATTCAGCCTACCTTACATGACCTACTAACCTACAGTGTTTTATTCAGCCTACCTTACATGACCTACTAACCTACAGTGTTTTATTCAGCCTACCTTACATGACCTACTAACCTACAGTGTTTTATTCAGTCTACCTTACATGACCTACTAACCTACAGTGTTTTATTCAGCCTACCTTACATGACCTACTAACCTACAGTGTTTTATTCAGTCTACCTTACATGACCTACTAACCTACAGTGTTTTATTCAGCCTACCTTACATGACCTAATAACCTAGTGTTTTATTCAGCCTACCTTACATGACCTACTAACCTAGTGTTTTATTCAGTCTACCTTACATGACCTACTAACCTAGTGTTTTATTCAGTCTGCCTTACATGACCTACTAACCTACAGTGTTTTATTCAGCCTACCTTA
Organism: Notolepis coatsorum; assembly: GCF_963971535.1. NCBI lineage: Eukaryota > Metazoa > Chordata > Actinopteri > Aulopiformes > Paralepididae > Notolepis > Notolepis coatsorum. Next base: position 72,698 of record NW_028172961.1, on the reverse strand, counting down.
CATGACCTACTAACCTACAGTGTTTTATTCAGTCTACCTTACATGACCTAATAACCTACAGTGTTTTATTCAGCCTACCTTACATGACCTACTAACCTACAGTGTTTTATTCAGCCTACCTTACATGACCTACTAACCTACAGTGTTTTATTCAGCCTACCTTACATGACCTAATAACCTAGTGTTTTATTCAGCCTACCTTACATGACCTACTAACCTACAGTGTTTTATTCAGCCTACCTTACATGACCTACTAACCTACAGTGTTTTATTCAGCCTACCTTACATGACCTACTAACCTACAGTGTTTTATTCAGTCTACCTTACATGACCTACTAACCTACAGTGTTTTATTCAGCCTACCTTACATGACCTAATAACCCAGTGTTTTATTCAGCCTACCTTACATGACCTACTAACCTACAGTGTTTTATTCAGCCTACCTTACATGACCTAATAACCTACAGTGTTTTATTCAGCCTACCTTACATGACCTACTAACCTACAGTGTTTTATTCAGCCTACCTTACATGACCTAATAACCTACAGTGTTTTATTCAGCCTACCTTACATGAACTACTGACCTACAGTGTTTTATTCAGTCTACCTAACATGACCTAATAACCTACAGTGTTTTATTCAGCCTACCTTACATGACCTACTAACCTAGTGTTTTATTCAGCCTACCTTACATGACCTAATAACCTACAGTGTTTTATTCAGCCTACCTTACATGACCTAATAACCTAGTGTTTTATTCAGCCTACCTTACATGACCTAATAACCTACAGTGTTTTATTCAGCCTACCTTACATGACCTACTAACCTACAGTGTTTTATTCAGCCTACCTTACATGACCTACTAACCTACAGTGTTTTATTCAGTCTACCTTACATGACCTACTAACCTACAGTGTTTTATTCAGCCTACCTTACATGACCTACTAACCTACAGTGTTTTATTCAGTCTACCTTACATGACCTAATAACCTACAGTGTTTTATTCAGCCTACCTTACATGACCTACTAACCTACAGTGTTTTATTCAGCCTACCTTACATGACCTAATAACCTACAGTGTTTTATTCAGTCTACCTTACATGACCTAATAACCTACAGTGTTTTATTCAGCCTACCTTACATGACCTAATAACCTACAGTGTTTTATTCAGCCTACCTTACATGACCTACTAACCTACAGTGTTTTATTCAGCCTACCTTACATGACCTAATAACATACAGTGTTTTATTCAGTCTACCTTACATGACCTACTAACCTACAGTGTTTTATTCAGCCTACCTTACATGACCTACTAACCTACAGTGTTTTATTCAGCCTACCTTACATGACCTAATAACCTACAGTGTTTTATTCAGCCTACCTTACATGACCTACTAACCTACAGTGTTTTATTCAGCCTACCTTACATGACCTACTAACCTACAGTGTTTTATTCAGTCTACCTTACATGACCTAATAACCTACAGTGTTTTATTCAGTCTACCTTACATGACCTAATAACCTACAGTGTTTTATTCAGCCTACCTTACATGACCTAATAACCTACAGTGTTTTATTCAGTCTACCTTACATGACCTACTAACCTACAGTGTTTTATTCAGTCTACCTTACATGACCTACTAACCTACAGTGTTTTATTCAGTCTACCTTACATGACCTACTAACCTACAGTGTTTTATTCAGTCTACCTTACATGACCTACTAACCTACAGTGTTTTATTCAGCCTACCTTACATGACCTACTAACCTACAGTGTTTTATTCAGCCTACCTTACATGACCTAATAACCTACAGTGTTTTATTCAGTCTACCTTACATGACCTAATAACCTACAGTGTTTTATTCAGTCTACCTTACATGACCTACTAACCTACAGTGTTTTATTCAGTCTACCTTACATGACCTACTAACCTACAGTGTTTTATTCAGCCTACCTTACATGACCTACTAACCTACAGTGTTTTATTCAGCCTACCTTACATGACCTAATAACCTACAGTGTTTTATTCAGTCTACCTTACATGACCTACTAACCTACAGTGTTTTATTCAGCCTACCTTACATGACCTACTAACCTACAGTGTTTTATTCAGTCTACCTTACATGACCTAATAACCTACAGTGTTTTATTCAGTCTACCTTACATGACCTACTAACCTACAGTGTTTTATTCAGTCTACCTTACATGACCTAATAACCTACAGTGTTTTATTCAGCCTACCTTACATGACCTACTAACCTACAGTGTTTTATTCAGCCTACCTTACAATACCTACTAACCTACAGTGTTTTATTCAGTCTACCTTACATGAACTAATAACCTACAGTGTTTTATTCAGCCTACCTTACATGACCTACTAACCTACAGTGTTTTATTCAGCCTACCTTACAATACCTACTAACCTACAGTGTTTTATTCAGTCTACCTTACATGACCTAATAACCTACAGTGTTTTATTCAGCCTACCTTACACGAACTAATAACCTACAGTGTTTTATTCAGCCTACCTTACATGACCTACTAACCTACAGTGTTTTATTCAGCCTACCTTACATGACCTACTAACCTACAGTGTTTTATTCAGTCTACCTTACATGACCTAATAACCTACAGTGTTTTATTCAGCCTACCTTACATGACCTACTAACCTATAGTGTTTTATTCAGCCTACCTTACATGACCTAATAACCTACAGTGTTTTATTCAGTCTACCTTACATGACCTAATAACCTACAGTGTTTTATTCAGCCTACCTTACATGACCTAATAACCTACAGTGTTTTATTCAGCCTACCTTACATGACCTAATAACCTACAGTGTTTTATTCAGTCTACCTTACATGACCTACTAACCTACAGTGTTTTATTCAGTCTACCTTACATGACCTAATAACCTACAGTGTTTTATTCAGCCTACCTTACATGACCTACTAACCTACAGTGTTTTATTCAGCCTACCTTACATGACCTACTAACCTACAGTGTTTTATTCAGCCTACCTTACATGACCTACTAACCTACAGTGTTTTATTCAGCCTACCTTACATGACCTAATAACATACAGTGTTTTATTCAGCCTACCTTACATGACCTACTAACCTACAGTGTTTTATTCAGTCTACCTTACATGACCTAATAACCTACAGTGTTTTATTCAGTCTACCTTACATGACCTACTAACCTACAGTGTTTTATTCAGCCTACCTTACATGACCTAATAACCTACAGTGTTTTATTCAGTCTACCTTACATGACCTACTAACCTACAGTGTTTTATTCAGCCTACCTTACATGACCTAATAACCTACAGTGTTTTATTCAGCCTACCTTACATGACCTACTAACCTACAGTGTTTTATTCAGCCTACCTTACATGACCTAATAACCTACAGTGTTTTATTCAGCCTACCTTACATGACCTAATAACCTACAGTGTTTTATTCAGTCTACCTTACATGACCTAATAACCTACAGTGTTTTATTCATTCTACCTTACATGACCTAATAACCTACAGTGTTTTATTCATTCTACCTTACATGACCTAATAACCTAGTGTTTTATTCAGCCTACCTTACATGACCTAATAACCTACAGTGTTTTATTCAGCCTACCTTACATGACCTAATAACCTACAGTGTTTTATTCAGCCTACCTTACATGACCTACTAACCTACAGTGTTTTATTCAGCCTACCTTACATGACCTAATAACCTACAGTGTTTTATTCAGCCTACCTTACATGACCTACTAACCTACAGTGTTTTATTCAGCCTACCTTACATGACCTACTAACCTAGTGTTTTATTCAGCCTACCTTACATGACCTACTAACCTACAGTGTTTTATTCAGCCTACCTTACATGACCTAATAACCTAGTGTTTTATTCAGTCTACCTTACATGACCTACTAACATAGTGTTTTATTCAGTCTACCTTACATGACCTACTAACCTACAGTGTTTTATTCAGCCTACCTTACATGACCTACTAACCTACAGTGTTTTATTCAGCCTACCTTACATGACCTACTAACATACAGTGTTTTATTCAGCCTACCTTACATGACCTAATAACCTACAGTGTTTTATTCAGCCTACCTTACATGACCTACTAACCTACAGTGTTTTATTCAGTCTACCTTACATTAACTACTAACCTACAGTGTTTTATTCAGCCTACCTTACATGACCTACTAACCTACAGTGTTTTATTCAGCCTACCTTACATGACCTACTAACCTACAGTGTTTTATTCAGCCTACCTTACATGACCTAATAACCTACAGTGTTTTATTCAGCCTACCTTACATGACCTACTAACCTACAGTGTTTTATTCAGCCTACCTTACATGACCTACTAACCTACAGTGTTTTATTCAGTCTACCTTACATGACCTACTAACCTACAGTGTTTTATTCAGCCTACCTTACATGACCTACTAACCTACAGTGTTTTATTCAGCCTACCTTACATGACCTAATAACCTACAGTGTTTTATTCAGCCTACCTTACATGCCCTACTAACCTACAGTGTTTTATTCAGCCTACCTTACATGACCTACTAACCTACAGTGTTTTATTCAGTCTACCTTACATGACCTAATAACCTACAGTGTTTTATTCAGCCTACCTTACATGACCTAATAACCTACAGTGTTTTATTCAGCCTACCTTACATGACCTAATAACCTACAGTGTTTTATTCAGTCTACCTTACATGACCTACTAACCCAGTGTTTTATTCAGCCTACCTTACATGACCTAATAACCTACAGTGTTTTATTCAGCCTACCTTACATGACCTAATACCCTACAGTGTTTTATTCAGCCTACCTTACATGACCTACTAACCTACAGTGTTTTATTCAGTCTACCTTACATGACCTAATAACCTACAGTGTTTTATTCAGCCTACCTTACATGACCTACTAACCTACAGTGTTTTATTCAGTCTACCTTACATGACCTACTAACCTACAGTGTTTTATTCAGCCTACCTTACATGACCTACTAACCTACAGTGTTTTATTCAGCCTACCTTACATGACCTACTAACCTACAGTGTTTTATTCAGCCTACCTTACATGACCTAATAACCTACAGTGTTTTATTCAGCCTACCTTACATGACCTACTAACCTACAGTGTTTTATTCAGTCTACCTTACATGACCTACTAACCTACAGTGTTTTATTCAGCCTACCTTACATGACCTACTAACCTACAGTGTTTTATTCAGCCTACCTTACATAACCTACTAACCTACAGTGTTTTATTCAGTCTACCTTACATGACCTACTAACCTACAGTGTTTTATTCAGCCTACCTTACATGACCTACTAACCTACAGTGTTTTATTCAGCCTACCTTACATGACCTACTAACCTACAGTGTTTTATTCAGTCTACCTTACATGACCTAATAACCTACAGTGTTTTATTCAGTCTACCTTACATGACCTACTAACCTACAGTGTTTTATTCAGCCTACCTTACATGACCGAATAACCTACAGTGTTTTATTCAGCCTACCTTACATGACCTAATAACCTACAGTGTTTTATTCAGCCTACCTTACATGACCTAATAACCTAGTGTTTTATTCAGCCTACCTTACATGACCTACTAACCTACAGTGTTTTATTCAGCCTACCTTACATGACCTACTAACCTACAGTGTTTTATTCAGTCTACCTTACATGACCTAATAACCTACAGTGTTTTATTCAGCCTACCTTACATGACCTACTAACCTACAGTGTTTTATTCAGTCTACCTTACATGACCTACTAACCTACAGTGTTTTATTCAGCCTACCTTACATGACCTACTAACCTACAGTGTTTTATTCAGCCTACCTTACATGACCTACTAACCTACAGTGTTTTATTCAGTCTACCTTACATGACCTAATAACCTAGTGTTTTATTCAGCCTACCTTACATGACCTACTAACCTACAGTGTTTTATTCAGTCTACCTTACATGACCTACTAACCTACAGTGTTTTATTCAGTCTACCTTACATGACCTAATAACCTACAGTGTTTTATTCAGTCTACCTTACATGACCTAATAACCTACAGTGTTTTATTCAGCCTACCTTACATGACCTAATAACCTACAGTGTTTTATTCAGTCTACCTTACATGACCTAATAATAACCTACAGTGTTTTATTCAGCCTACCTTACATGACCTACTAACCTACAGTGTTTTATTCAGCCTACCTTACATGACCTAATAACCTACAGTGTTTTATTCAGTCTACCTTACATGACCTAATAACCTAGTGTTTTATTCAGTCTACCTTACATGACCTAATAACCTAGTGTTTTATTCAGCCTACCTTACATGACCTAATAACCTACAGTGTTTTATTCAGCCTACCTTACATGACCTACTAACCTACAGTGTTTTATTCAGCCTACCTTACATGACCTACTAACCTACAGTGTTTTATTCAGCCTACCTTACATGACCTAATAACCTACAGTGTTTTATTCAGCCTACCTTACATGACCTACTAACCTACAGTGTTTTATTCAGCCTACCTTACATGACCTACTAACCTACAGTGTTTTATTCAGCCTACCTTACATGACCTAATAACCTACAGTGTTTTATTCAGTCTACCTTACATGACCTAATAACCTACAGTGTTTTATTCAGCCTACCTTACATGAACTAATAACCTACAGTGTTTTATTCAGTCTACCTTACATGACCTAATAACCTACAGTGTTTTATTCAGCCTACCTTACATGACCTAATAACCTACAGTGTTTTATTCAGCCTACCTTACATGACCTACTAACCTACAGTGTTTTATTCAGCCTACCTTACATGACCTAATAACCTACAGTGTTTTATTCAGCCTACCTTACATGACCTACTAACCTACAGTGTTTTATTCAGCCTACCTTACATGACCTAATAACCTACAGTGTTTTATTCAGTCTACCTTACATGACCTACTAACCTACAGTGTTTTATTCAGCCTACCTTACATGACCTACTAACCTACAGTGTTTTATTCAGTCTACCTTACATGACCTACTAACCTACAGTGTTTTATTCAGCCTACCTTACATGACCTAATAACCTACAGTGTTTTATTCAGCCTACCTTACATGACCTAATAACCTACAGTGTTTTATTCAGCCTACCTTACATGACCTACTAACCTACAGTGTTTTATTCAGCCTACCTTACATGACCTACTAACCTACAGTGTTTTATTCAGCCTACCTTACATGAACTACTAACCTAGTGTTTTATTCAGCCTACCTTACATGACCTAATAACCTACAGTGTTTTATTCAGTCTACCTTACATGACCTACTAACCTACAGTGTTTTATTCAGCCTACCTTACATGACCTACTAACCTACAGTGTTTTATTCAGTCTACCTTACATGACCTACTAACCTACAGTGTTTTATTCAGCCTACCTTACATGAACTACTAACCTAGTGTTTTATTCAGTCTACCTTACATGACCTACTAACCTACAGTGTTTTATTCAGCCTACCTTACATGAACTACTAACCTAGTGTTTTATTCAGTCTACCTTACATGACCTAATAACCTAGTGTTTTATTCAGCCTACCTTACATGACCTAATAACCTACAGTGTTTTATTCAGCCTACCTTACATGACCTACTAACCTACAGTGTTTTATTCAGCCTACCTTACATGACCTACTAACCTACAGTGTTTTATTCAGTCTACCTTACATGACCTACTAACCTACAGTGTTTTATTCAGCCTACCTTACATGACCTACTAACCTACAGTGTTTTATTCAGCCTACCTTACATGACCTACTAACCTACAGTGTTTTATTCAGCCTACCTTACATGACCTACTAACCTACAGTGTTTTATTCAGCCTACCTTACATGAACTACTAACCTAGTGTTTTATTCAGCCTACCTTACATGACCTACTAACCTACAGTGTTTTATTCAGCCTACCTTACATGAACTACTAACCTAGTGTTTTATTCAGTCTACCTTACATGACCTAATAACCTAGTGTTTTATTCAGCCTACCTTACATGACCTAATAACCTACAGTGTTTTATTCAGCCTACCTTACATGACCTACTAACCTACAGTGTTTTTATTCAGCCTACCTTACATGACCTACTAACCTACAGTGTTTTATTCAGCCTACCTTACATGACCTAATAACCCAGTGTTTTATTCAGCCTACCTTACATGACCTACTAACCTACAGTGTTTTATTCAGCCTACCTTACATGACCTAATAACCTATAGTGTTTTATTCAGTCTACCTTACATGACCTAATAACATACAGTGTTTTATTCAGTCTACCTTACATGACCTAATAACCTAGTGTTTTATTCAGCCTACCTTACATGACCTAATAACCTATAGTGTTTTATTCAGCCTACCTTACATGACCTAATAACCTATAGTGTTTTATTCAGCCTACCTTACATGAACTAATAACCTAGTGTTTTATTCAGCCTACCTTACATGACCTACTAACCTACAGTGTTTTATTCAGCCTACCTTACATGACCTACTAACCTACAGTGTTTTATTCAGTCTACCTTACATGACCTAATAACCTACAGTGTTTTATTCAGCCTACCTAACATGACCTACTAACCTACAGTGTTTTATTCAGTCTACCTAACATGACCTACTAACCTACAGTGTTTTATTCAGCCTACCTTACATGACCTAATAACCTACAGTGTTTTATTCAGCCTACCTTACATGACCTACTAACCTACAGTGTTTTATTCAGCCTACCTTACATGACCTACTAACCTACAGTGTTTTATTCAGCCTACCTTACATGACCTAATAACCTACAGTGTTTTATTCAGCCTACCTTACATGACCTAATAACCTACAGTGTTTTATTCAGCCTACCTTACATGACCTACTAACCTACAGTGTTTTATTCAGTCTACCTTACATGACCTACTAACCTACAGTGTTTTATTCAGCCTACCTTACATGACCTAATAACCTAGTGTTTTATTCAGTCTACCTTACATGACCTACTAACCTACAGTGTTTTATTCAGCCTACCTTACATGACCTACTAACCTACAGTGTTTTATTCAGTCTACCTTACATGACCTAATAACCTACAGTGTTTTATTCAGCCTACCTAACATGACCTACTAACCTACAGTGTTTTATTCAGTCTACCTAACATGACCTACTAACCTACAGTGTTTTATTCAGCCTACCTTACATGACCTAATAACCTACAGTGTTTTATTCAGTCTACCTTACATGACCTACTAACCTAGTGTTTTATTCAGCCTACCTTACATGACCTACTAACCTACAGTGTTTTATTCAGCCTACCTAACATGACCTACTAACTTACAGTGTTTTATTCAGTCTACCTAACATGACCTACTAACCTACAGTGTTTTATTCAGTCTACCTTACATGACCTAATAACCTACAGTGTTTTATTCAGCCTACCTTACATGACCTACTAACCTACAGTGTTTTATTCAGCCTACCTTACATGACCTACTAACCTACAGTGTTTTATTCAGCCTACCTTACATGACCTACTAACCTATAGTGTTTTATTCAGTCTACCTTACATGACCTAATAACCTACAGTGTTTTATTCAGCCTACCTTACATGACCTAATAACCTACAGTGTTTTATTCAGTCTACCTTACATGACCTAATAACCTACAGTGTTTTATTCAGCCTACCTTACATGACCTACTAACCTACAGTGTTTTATTCAGTCTACCTTACATGACCTAATAACCTACAGTGTTTTATTCAGCCTACCTTACATGACCTACTAACCTACAGTGTTTTATTCAGTCTACCTTACATGACCTACTAACATACAGTGTTTTATTCAGCCTACCTTACATGACCTACTAACCTACAGTGTTTTATTCAGTCTACCTTACATGACCTACTAACCTAGTGTTTTATTCAGCCTACCTTACATGACCTACTAACCTACAGTGTTTTATTCAGTCTACCTTACATGACCTACTAACCTACAGTGTTTTATTCAGCCTACCTTACATGACCTACTAACCTACAGTGTTTTATTCAGTCTACCTTACATGACCTACTAACCTACAGTGTTTTATTCAGCCTACCTTACATGACCTAATAACATACAGTGTTTTATTCAGCCTACCTTACATGACCTAATAACCTAGTGTTTTATTCAGCCTACCTTACATGATCTACTAACCTACAGTGTTTTATTCAGCCTACCTTACATGACCTACTAACCTACAGTGTTTTATTCAGCCTACCTTACATGACCTAATAACCTACAGTGTTTTATTCAGCCTACCTTACATGACCTACTAACCTACAGTGTTTTATTCAGCCTACCTTACATGACCTAATAACCTACAGTGTTTTATTCAGTCTACCTTACATGACCTAATAACCTAATAACCTACAGTGTTTTATTCAGTCTACCTTACATGACCTACTAACCTACAGTGTTTTATTCAGCCTACCTTACATGACCTACTAACCTACAGTGTTTTATTCAGCCTACCTTACATGACCTACTAACCTACAGTGTTTTATTCAGTCTACCTTACATGACCTACTAACCTACAGTGTTTTATTCAGCCTACCTTACATGACCTAATAACCTAGTGTTTTATTCAGCCTACCTTACATGACCTACTAACCTACAGTGTTTTATTCAGTCTACCTTACATGACCTACTAACCTACAGTGTTTTATTCAGTCTACCTTACATGACCTACTAACCTACAGTGTTTTATTCAGTCTACCTTACATGACCTACTAACCTACAGTGTTTTATTCAGCCTACCTTACATGACCTACTAACCTACAGTGTTTTATTCAGTCTACCTTACATGACCTACTAACCTACAGTGTTTTATTCAGCCTACCTTACATGACCTAATAACCTAGTGTTTTATTCAGCCTACCTTACATGACCTACTAACCTAGTGTTTTATTCAGTCTGCCTTACATGACCTACTAACCTACAGTGTTTTATTCAGTCTGCCTTACATGACCTACTAACCTACAGTGTTTTATTCAGCCTACCTTACATGACCTACTAACCTACAGTGTTTTATTCAGTCTACCTTACATGACCTACTAACCTACAGTGTTTTATTCAGTCTACCTTACATGACCTACTAACCTACAGTGTTTTATTCAGCCTACCTTACATTACCTAATAACCTACAGTGTTTTATTCAGTCTACCTTACATGACCTACTAACCTACAGTGTTTTATTCAGTCTACCTTACATGACCTAATAACCTACAGTGTTTTATTCAGCCTACCTTACATGACCTACTAACCTACAGTGTTTTATTCAGCCTACCTTACATGACCTACTAACCTACAGTGTTTTATTCAGCCTACCTTACATGACCTACTAACCTACAGTGTTTTATTCAGCCTACCTTACATGACCTACTAACCTACAGTGTTTTATTCAGCCTACCTTACATGACCTACTAACCTACAGTGTTTTATTCAGTCTACCTTACATGACCTACTAACCTACAGTGTTTTATTCAGCCTACCTTACATGACCTACTAACCTACAGTGTTTTATTCAGTCTACCTTACATGACCTACTAACCTACAGTGTTTTATTCAGCCTACCTTACATGACCTAATAACCTAGTGTTTTATTCAGCCTACCTTACATGACCTACTAACCTAGTGTTTTATTCAGTCTACCTTACATGACCTACTAACCTAGTGTTTTATTCAGTCTGCCTTACATGACCTACTAACCTACAGTGTTTTATTCAGCCTACCTTACATGACCTACTAACCTACAGTGTTTTATTCAGTCTACCTTACATGACCTAATAACCTACAGTGTTTTATTCAGCCTACCTTACATGACCTACTAACCTACAGTGTTTTATTCAGCCTACCTTACATGACCTACTAACCTACAGTGTTTTATTCAGCCTACCTTACATGACCTAATAACCTAGTGTTTTATTCAGCCTACCTTACATGACCTACTAACCTACAGTGTTTTATTCAGCCTACCTTACATGACCTACTAACCTACAGTGTTTTATTCAGCCTACCTTACATGACCTACTAACCTACAGTGTTTTATTCAGTCTACCTTACATGACCTACTAACCTACAGTGTTTTATTCAGCCTACCTTACATGACCTAATAACCCAGTGTTTTATTCAGCCTACCTTACATGACCTACTAACCTACAGTGTTTTATTCAGCCTACCTTACATGACCTAATAACCTACAGTGTTTTATTCAGCCTACCTTACATTACCTACTAACCTACAGTGTTTTATTCAGCCTACCTTACATGACCTAATAACCTACAGTGTTTTATTCAGCCTACCTTACATGAACTACTGACCTACAGTGTTTTATTCAGTCTACCTAACATGACCTAATAACCTACAGTGTTTTATTCAGCCTACCTTACATGACCTACTAACCTAGTGTTTTATTCAGCCTACCTTACATGACCTAATAACCTACAGTGTTTTATTCAGCCTACCTTACATGACCTAATAACCTAGTGTTTTATTCAGCCTACCTTACATGACCTAATAACCTACAGTGTTTTATTCAGCCTACCTTACATGACCTACTAACCTACAGTGTTTTATTCAGCCTACCTTACATGACCTACTAACCTACAGTGTTTTATTCAGTCTACCTTACATGACCTACTAACCTACAGTGTTTTATTCAGCCTACCTTACATGACCTACTAACCTACAGTGTTTTATTCAGTCTACCTTACATGACCTAATAACCTACAGTGTTTTATTCAGCCTACCTTACATGACCTACTAACCTACAGTGTTTTATTCAGCCTACCTTACATGACCTAATAACCTACAGTGTTTTATTCAGTCTACCTTACATGACCTAATAACCTACAGTGTTTTATTCAGCCTACCTTACATGACCTAATAACCTACAGTGTTTTATTCAGCCTACCTTACATGACCTACTAACCTACAGTGTTTTATTCAGCCTACCTTACATGACCTAATAACATACAGTGTTTTATTCAGTCTACCTTACATGACCTACTAACCTACAGTGTTTTATTCAGCCTACCTTACATGACCTACTAACCTACAGTGTTTTATTCAGCCTACCTTACATGACCTAATAACCTACAGTGTTTTATTCAGCCTACCTTACATGACCTACTAACCTACAGTGTTTTATTCAGCCTACCTTACATGACCTACTAACCTACAGTGTTTTATTCAGTCTACCTTACATGACCTAATAACCTACAGTGTTTTATTCAGTCTACCTTACATGACCTAATAACCTACAGTGTTTTATTCAGCCTACCTTACATGACCTAATAACCTACAGTGTTTTATTCAGTCTACCTTACATGACCTACTAACCTACAGTGTTTTATTCAGTCTACCTTACATGACCTACTAACCTACAGTGTTTTATTCAGTCTACCTTACATGACCTACTAACCTACAGTGTTTTATTCAGTCTACCTTACATGACCTACTAACCTACAGTGTTTTATTCAGCCTACCTTACATGACCTACTAACCTACAGTGTTTTATTCAGCCTACCTTACATGACCTAATAACCTACAGTGTTTTATTCAGTCTACCTTACATGACCTAATAACCTACAGTGTTTTATTCAGTCTACCTTACATGACCTACTAACCTACAGTGTTTTATTCAGTCTACCTTACATGACCTACTAACCTACAGTGTTTTATTCAGCCTACCTTACATGACCTACTAACCTACAGTGTTTTATTCAGCCTACCTTACATGACCTAATAACCTACAGTGTTTTATTCAGTCTACCTTACATGACCTACTAACCTACAGTGTTTTATTCAGCCTACCTTACATGACCTACTAACCTACAGTGTTTTATTCAGTCTACCTTACATGACCTAATAACCTACAGTGTTTTATTCAGTCTACCTTACATGACCTACTAACCTACAGTGTTTTATTCAGTCTACCTTACATGACCTAATAACCTACAGTGTTTTATTCAGCCTACCTTACATGACCTACTAACCTACAGTGTTTTATTCAGCCTACCTTACAATACCTACTAACCTACAGTGTTTTATTCAGTCTACCTTACATGAACTAATAACCTACAGTGTTTTATTCAGCCTACCTTACATGACCTACTAACCTACAGTGTTTTATTCAGCCTACCTTACAATACCTACTAACCTACAGTGTTTTATTCAGTCTACCTTACATGACCTAATAACCTACAGTGTTTTATTCAGCCTACCTTACACGAACTAATAACCTACAGTGTTTTATTCAGCCTACCTTACATGACCTACTAACCTACAGTGTTTTATTCAGCCTACCTTACATGACCTACTAACCTACAGTGTTTTATTCAGTCTACCTTACATGACCTAATAACCTACAGTGTTTTATTCAGCCTACCTTACATGACCTACTAACCTATAGTGTTTTATTCAGCCTACCTTACATGACCTAATAACCTACAGTGTTTTATTCAGTCTACCTTACATGACCTAATAACCTACAGTGTTTTATTCAGCCTACCTTACATGACCTAATAACCTACAGTGTTTTATTCAGCCTACCTTACATGACCTAATAACCTACAGTGTTTTATTCAGTCTACCTTACATGACCTACTAACCTACAGTGTTTTATTCAGTCTACCTTACATGACCTAATAACCTACAGTGTTTTATTCAGCCTACCTTACATGACCTACTAACCTACAGTGTTTTATTCAGCCTACCTTACATGACCTACTAACCTACAGTGTTTTATTCAGCCTACCTTACATGACCTACTAACCTACAGTGTTTTATTCAGCCTACCTTACATGACCTAATAACATACAGTGTTTTATTCAGCCTACCTTACATGACCTACTAACCTACAGTGTTTTATTAAGTCTACCTTACATGACCTAATAACCTACAGTGTTTTATTCAGTCTACCTTACATGACCTACTAACCTACAGTGTTTTATTCAGCCTACCTTACATGACCTAATAACCTACAGTGTTTTATTCAGTCTACCTTACATGACCTACTAACCTACAGTGTTTTATTCAGCCTACCTTACATGACCTAATAACCTACAGTGTTTTATTCAGCCTACCTTACATGACCTACTAACCTACAGTGTTTTATTCAGCCTACCTTACATGACCTAATAACCTACAGTGTTTTATTCAGCCTACCTTACATGACCTAATAACCTACAGTGTTTTATTCAGTCTACCTTACATGACCTAATAACCTACAGTGTTTTATTCATTCTACCTTACATGACCTAATAACCTACAGTGTTTTATTCATTCTACCTTACATGACCTAATAACCTAGTGTTTTATTCAGCCTACCTTACATGACCTAATAACCTACAGTGTTTTATTCAGCCTACCTTACATGACCTAATAACCTACAGTGTTTTATTCAGCCTACCTTACATGACCTACTAACCTACAGTGTTTTATTCAGCCTACCTTACATGACCTAATAACCTACAGTGTTTTATTCAGCCTACCTTACATGACCTACTAACCTACAGTGTTTTATTCAGCCTACCTTACATGACCTACTAACCTAGTGTTTTATTCAGCCTACCTTACATGACCTACTAACCTACAGTGTTTTATTCAGCCTACCTTACATGACCTAATAACCTAGTGTTTTATTCAGTCTACCTTACATGACCTACTAACATAGTGTTTTATTCAGTCTACCTTACATGACCTACTAACCTACAGTGTTTTATTCAGCCTACCTTACATGACCTACTAACCTACAGTGTTTTATTCAGCCTACCTTACATGACCTACTAACATACAGTGTTTTATTCAGCCTACCTTACATGACCTAATAACCTACAGTGTTTTATTCAGCCTACCTTACATGACCTACTAACCTACAGTGTTTTATTCAGTCTACCTTACATTAACTACTAACCTACAGTGTTTTATTCAGCCTACCTTACATGACCTACTAACCTACAGTGTTTTATTCAGCCTACCTTACATGACCTACTAACCTACAGTGTTTTATTCAGCCTACCTTACATGACCTAATAACCTACAGTGTTTTATTCAGCCTACCTTACATGACCTACTAACCTACAGTGTTTTATTCAGCCTACCTTACATGACCTACTAACCTACAGTGTTTTATTCAGTCTACCTTACATGACCTACTAACCTACAGTGTTTTATTCAGCCTACCTTACATGACCTACTAACCTACAGTGTTTTATTCAGCCTACCTTACATGACCTAATAACCTACAGTGTTTTATTCAGCCTACCTTACATGACCTACTAACCTACAGTGTTTTATTCAGCCTACCTTACATGACCTACTAACCTACAGTGTTTTATTCAGTCTACCTTACATGACCTAATAACCTACAGTGTTTTATTCAGCCTACCTTACATGACCTAATAACCTACAGTGTTTTATTCAGCCTACCTTACATGACCTAATAACCTACAGTGTTTTATTCAGTCTACCTTACATGACCTACTAACCCAGTGTTTTATTCAGCCTACCTTACATGACCTAATAACCTACAGTGTTTTATTCAGCCTACCTTACATGACCTAATACCCTACAGTGTTTTATTCAGCCTACCTTACATGACCTACTAACCTACAGTGTTTTATTCAGTCTACCTTACATGACCTAATAACCTACAGTGTTTTATTCAGCCTACCTTACATGACCTACTAACCTACAGTGTTTTATTCAGTCTACCTTACATGACCTACTAACCTACAGTGTTTTATTCAGCCTACCTTACATGACCTACTAACCTACAGTGTTTTATTCAGCCTACCTTACATGACCTACTAACCTACAGTGTTTTATTCAGCCTACCTTACATGACCTAATAACCTACAGTGTTTTATTCAGCCTACCTTACATGACCTACTAACCTACAGTGTTTTATTCAGTCTACCTTACATGACCTACTAACCTACAGTGTTTTATTCAGCCTACCTTACATGACCTACTAACCTACAGTGTTTTATTCAGCCTACCTTACATAACCTACTAACCTACAGTGTTTTATTCAGTCTACCTTACATGACCTACTAACCTACAGTGTTTTATTCAGCCTACCTTACATGACCTACTAACCTACAGTGTTTTATTCAGCCTACCTTACATGACCTACTAACCTACAGTGTTTTATTCAGTCTACCTTACATGACCTAATAACCTACAGTGTTTTATTCAGTCTACCTTACATGACCTACTAACCTACAGTGTTTTATTCAGCCTACCTTACATGACCGAATAACCTACAGTGTTTTATTCAGCCTACCTTACATGACCTAATAACCTACAGTGTTTTATTCAGCCTACCTTACATGACCTAATAACCTAGTGTTTTATTCAGCCTACCTTACATGACCTACTAACCTACAGTGTTTTATTCAGCCTACCTTACATGACCTACTAACCTACAGTGTTTTATTCAGTCTACCTTACATGACCTAATAACCTACAGTGTTTTATTCAGCCTACCTTACATGACCTACTAACCTACAGTGTTTTATTCAGTCTACCTTACATGACCTACTAACCTACAGTGTTTTATTCAGCCTACCTTACATGACCTACTAACCTACAGTGTTTTATTCAGCCTACCTTACATGACCTAATAACCTACAGTGTTTTATTCAGTCTACCTTACATGAACTAATAACCTAGTGTTTTATTCAGCCTACCTTACATGACCTAATAACCTACAGTGTTTTATTCAGTCTACCTTACATGACCTACTAACCTACAGTGTTTTATTCAGTCTACCTTACATGACCTAATAACCTAGTGTTTTATTCAGCCTACCTTACATGACCTACTAACCTACAGTGTTTTATTCAGTCTACCTTACATGACCTACTAACCTACAGTGTTTTATTCAGTCTACCTTACATGACCTAATAACCTACAGTGTTTTATTCAGTCTACCTTACATGACCTAATAACCTACAGTGTTTTATTCAGCCTACCTTACATGACCTAATAACCTACAGTGTTTTATTCAGTCTACCTTACATGACCTAATAATAACCTACAGTGTTTTATTCAGCCTACCTTACATGACCTAATAATAACCTACAGTGTTTTATTCAGCCTACCTTACATGACCTACTAACCTACAGTGTTTTATTCAGCCTACCTTACATGACCTAATAACCTACAGTGTTTTATTCAGCCTACCTTACATGACCTACTAACCTACAGTGTTTTATTCAGCCTACCTTACATGACCTACTAACCTACAGTGTTTTATTCAGTCTACCTTACATGACCTACTAACCTACAGTGTTTTATTCAGCCTACCTTACATGACCTACTAACCTACAGTGTTTTATTCAGTCTACCTTACATGACCTAATAACATACAGTGTTTTATTCAGCCTACCTTACATGACCTACTAACCTACAGTGTTTTATTCAGCCTACCTTACATGAACTACTAACCTTCAGTGTTTTATTCAGTCTACCTTACATGACCTAATAACCTACAGTGTTTTATTCAGCCTACCTTACATGACCTAATAACCTACAGTGTTTTATTCAGCCTACCTTACATGACCTACTAACCTACAGTGTTTTATTCAGCCTACCTTACATGACCTAATAACCTACAGTGTTTTATTCAGTCTACCTTACATGACCTACTAACCTACAGTGTTTTATTCAGCCTACCTTACATGACCTACTAACCTACAGTGTTTTATTCAGCCTACCTTACATGACCTAATAACCTACAGTGTTTTATTCAGTCTACCTTACATGACCTAATAACCTAGTGTTTTATTCAGCCTACCTTACATGACCTACTAACCTACAGTGTTTTATTCAGCCTACCTTACATGACCTACTAACCTACAGTGTTTTATTCAGTCTACCTTACATGACCTAATAACCTACAGTGTTTTATTCAGTCTACCTTACATGACCTAATAACCTACAGTGTTTTATTCAGCCTACCTTACATGACCTACTAACCTACAGTGTTTTATTCAGCCTACCTTACATGACCTACTAACCTACAGTGTTTTATTCAGTCTACCTTACATGACCTAATAACCTACAGTGTTTTATTCAGTCTACCTTACATGACCTAATAACCTACAGTGTTTTATTCAGCCTACCTTACATGACCTAATAACCTACAGTGTTTTATTCAGTCTACCTTACATGACCTACTAACCTACAGTGTTTTATTCAGCCTACCTTACATGACCTACTAACCTACAGTGTTTTATTCAGCCTACCTTACATGACCTAATAACCTACAGTGTTTTATTCAGTCTACCTTACATGACCTAATAACCTAATAACCTACAGTGTTTTATTCAGTCTACCTTACATGACCTACTAACCTACAGTGTTTTATTCAGCCTACCTTACATGACCTACTAACCTACAGTGTTTTATTCAGCCTACCTTACATGACCTACTAACCTACAGTGTTTTATTCAGTCTACCTTACATGACCTACTAACCTACAGTGTTTTATTCAGCCTACCTTACATGACCTAATAACCTAGTGTTTTATTCAGCCTACCTTACATGACCTACTAACCTACAGTGTTTTATTCAGTCTACCTTACATGACCTACTAACCTACAGTGTTTTATTCAGTCTACCTTACATGACCTACTAACCTACAGTGTTTTATTCAGTCTACCTTACATGACCTACTAACCTACAGTGTTTTATTCAGCCTACCTTACATGACCTACTAACCTACAGTGTTTTATTCAGTCTACCTTACATGACCTACTAACCTACAGTGTTTTATTCAGCCTACCTTACATGACCTAATAACCTAGTGTTTTATTCAGCCTACCTTACATGACCTACTAACCTAGTGTTTTATTCAGTCTGCCTTACATGACCTACTAACCTACAGTGTTTTATTCAGTCTGCCTTACATGACCTACTAACCTACAGTGTTTTATTCAGCCTACCTTACATGACCTACTAACCTACAGTGTTTTATTCAGTCTACCTTACATGACCTACTAACCTACAGTGTTTTATTCAGTCTACCTTACATGACCTACTAACCTACAGTGTTTTATTCAGCCTACCTTACATTACCTAATAACCTACAGTGTTTTATTCAGTCTACCTTACATGACCTACTAACCTACAGTGTTTTATTCAGTCTACCTTACATGACCTAATAACCTACAGTGTTTTATTCAGCCTACCTTACATGACCTACTAACCTACAGTGTTTTATTCAGCCTACCTTACATGACCTACTAACCTACAGTGTTTTATTCAGCCTACCTTACATGACCTACTAACCTACAGTGTTTTATTCAGCCTACCTTACATGACCTACTAACCTACAGTGTTTTATTCAGCCTACCTTACATGACCTACTAACCTATAGTGTTTTATTCAGCCTACCTTACATGACCTACTAACCTACAGTGTTTTATTCAGCCTACCTTACATGACCTAATAACCTAGTGTTTTATTCAGCCTACCTTACATGACCTACTAACCTACAGTGTTTTATTCAGCCTACCTTACATGACCTACTAACCTACAGTGTTTTATTCAGCCTACCTTACATGACCTACTAACCTACAGTGTTTTATTCAGCCTACCTTACATGACCTACTAACCTACAGTGTTTTATTCAGCCTACCTTACATGACCTACTAACCTACAGTGTTTTATTCAGCCTACCTTACATGACCTACTAACCTACAGTGTTTTATTCAGTCTACCTTACATGACCTACTAACCTACAGTGTTTTATTCAGCCTACCTTACATGACCTACTAACCTACAGTGTTTTATTCAGTCTACCTTACATGACCTACTAACCTACAGTGTTTTATTCAGCCTACCTTACATGACCTAATAACCTAGTGTTTTATTCAGCCTACCTTACATGACCTACTAACCTAGTGTTTTATTCAGTCTACCTTACATGACCTACTAACCTAGTGTTTTATTCAGTCTGCCTTACATGACCTACTAACCTACAGTGTTTTATTCAGCCTACCTTACATGACCTACTAACCTACAGTGTTTTATTCAGTCTACCTTACATGACCTAATAACCTACAGTGTTTTATTCAGCCTACCTTACATGACCTACTAACCTACAGTGTTTTATTCAGCCTACCTTACATGACCTACTAACCTACAGTGTTTTATTCAGCCTACCTTACATGACCTAATAACCTAGTGTTTTATTCAGCCTACCTTACATGACCTACTAACCTACAGTGTTTTATTCAGCCTACCTTACATGACCTACTAACCTACAGTGTTTTATTCAGCCTACCTTACATGACCTACTAACCTACAGTGTTTTATTCAGTCTACCTTACATGACCTACTAACCTACAGTGTTTTATTCAGCCTACCTTACATGACCTAATAACCCAGTGTTTTATTCAGCCTACCTTACATGACCTACTAACCTACAGTGTTTTATTCAGCCTACCTTACATGACCTAATAACCTACAGTGTTTTATTCAGCCTACCTTACATGACCTACTAACCTACAGTGTTTTATTCAGCCTACCTTACATGACCTAATAACCTACAGTGTTTTATTCAGCCTACCTTACATGAACTACTGACCTACAGTGTTTTATTCAGTCTACCTAACATGACCTAATAACCTACAGTGTTTTATTCAGCCTACCTTACATGACCTACTAACCTAGTGTTTTATTCAGCCTACCTTACATGACCTAATAACCTACAGTGTTTTATTCAGCCTACCTTACATGACCTAATAACCTAGTGTTTTATTCAGCCTACCTTACATGACCTAATAACCTACAGTGTTTTATTCAGCCTACCTTACATGACCTACTAACCTACAGTGTTTTATTCAGCCTACCTTACATGACCTACTAACCTACAGTGTTTTATTCAGTCTACCTTACATGACCTACTAACCTACAGTGTTTTATTCAGCCTACCTTACATGACCTACTAACCTACAGTGTTTTATTCAGTCTACCTTACATGACCTAATAACCTACAGTGTTTTATTCAGCCTACCTTACATGACCTACTAACCTACAGTGTTTTATTCAGCCTACCTTACATGACCTAATAACCTACAGTGTTTTATTCAGTCTACCTTACATGACCTAATAACCTACAGTGTTTTATTCAGCCTACCTTACATGACCTAATAACCTACAGTGTTTTATTCAGCCTACCTTACATGACCTACTAACCTACAGTGTTTTATTCAGCCTACCTTACATGACCTAATAACATACAGTGTTTTATTCAGTCTACCTTACATGACCTACTAACCTACAGTGTTTTATTCAGCCTACCTTACATGACCTACTAACCTACAGTGTTTTATTCAGCCTACCTTACATGACCTAATAACCTACAGTGTTTTATTCAGCCTACCTTACATGACCTACTAACCTACAGTGTTTTATTCAGCCTACCTTACATGACCTACTAACCTACAGTGTTTTATTCAGTCTACCTTACATGACCTAATAACCTACAGTGTTTTATTCAGTCTACCTTACATGACCTAATAACCTACAGTGTTTTATTCAGCCTACCTTACATGACCTAATAACCTACAGTGTTTTATTCAGTCTACCTTACATGACCTACTAACCTACAGTGTTTTATTCAGTCTACCTTACATGACCTACTAACCTACAGTGTTTTATTCAGTCTACCTTACATGACCTACTAACCTACAGTGTTTTATTCAGTCTACCTTACATGACCTACTAACCTACAGTGTTTTATTCAGCCTACCTTACATGACCTACTAACCTACAGTGTTTTATTCAGCCTACCTTACATGACCTAATAACCTACAGTGTTTTATTCAGTCTACCTTACATGACCTAATAACCTACAGTGTTTTATTCAGTCTACCTTACATGACCTACTAACCTACAGTGTTTTATTCAGTCTACCTTACATGACCTACTAACCTACAGTGTTTTATTCAGCCTACCTTACATGACCTACTAACCTACAGTGTTTTATTCAGCCTACCTTACATGACCTAATAACCTACAGTGTTTTATTCAGTCTACCTTACATGACCTACTAACCTACAGTGTTTTATTCAGCCTACCTTACATGACCTACTAACCTACAGTGTTTTATTCAGTCTACCTTACATGACCTAATAACCTACAGTGTTTTATTCAGTCTACCTTACATGACCTACTAACCTACAGTGTTTTATTCAGTCTACCTTACATGACCTAATAACCTACAGTGTTTTATTCAGCCTACCTTACATGACCTACTAACCTACAGTGTTTTATTCAGCCTACCTTACAATACCTACTAACCTACAGTGTTTTATTCAGTCTACCTTACATGAACTAATAACCTACAGTGTTTTATTCAGCCTACCTTACATGACCTACTAACCTACAGTGTTTTATTCAGCCTACCTTACAATACCTACTAACCTACAGTGTTTTATTCAGTCTACCTTACATGACCTAATAACCTACAGTGTTTTATTCAGCCTACCTTACACGAACTAATAACCTACAGTGTTTTATTCAGCCTACCTTACATGACCTACTAACCTACAGTGTTTTATTCAGCCTACCTTACATGACCTACTAACCTACAGTGTTTTATTCAGTCTACCTTACATGACCTAATAACCTACAGTGTTTTATTCAGCCTACCTTACATGACCTACTAACCTATAGTGTTTTATTCAGCCTACCTTACATGACCTAATAACCTACAGTGTTTTATTCAGTCTACCTTACATGACCTAATAACCTACAGTGTTTTATTCAGCCTACCTTACATGACCTAATAACCTACAGTGTTTTATTCAGCCTACCTTACATGACCTAATAACCTACAGTGTTTTATTCAGTCTACCTTACATGACCTACTAACCTACAGTGTTTTATTCAGTCTACCTTACATGACCTAATAACCTACAGTGTTTTATTCAGCCTACCTTACATGACCTACTAACCTACAGTGTTTTATTCAGCCTACCTTACATGACCTACTAACCTACAGTGTTTTATTCAGCCTACCTTACATGACCTACTAACCTACAGTGTTTTATTCAGCCTACCTTACATGACCTAATAACATACAGTGTTTTATTCAGCCTACCTTACATGACCTACTAACCTACAGTGTTTTATTCAGTCTACCTTACATGACCTAATAACCTACAGTGTTTTATTCAGTCTACCTTACATGACCTACTAACCTACAGTGTTTTATTCAGCCTACCTTACATGACCTAATAACCTACAGTGTTTTATTCAGTCTACCTTACATGACCTACTAACTTACAGTGTTTTATTCAGCCTACCTTACATGACCTAATAACCTACAGTGTTTTATTCAGCCTACCTTACATGACCTACTAACCTACAGTGTTTTATTCAGCCTACCTTACATGACCTAATAACCTACAGTGTTTTATTCAGCCTACCTTACATGACCTAATAACCTACAGTGTTTTATTCAGTCTACCTTACATGACCTAATAACCTACAGTGTTTTATTCATTCTACCTTACATGACCTAATAACCTACAGTGTTTTATTCATTCTACCTTACATGACCTAATAACCTAGTGTTTTATTCAGCCTACCTTACATGACCTAATAACCTACAGTGTTTTATTCAGCCTACCTTACATGACCTAATAACCTACAGTGTTTTATTCAGCCTACCTTACATGACCTACTAACCTACAGTGTTTTATTCAGCCTACCTTACATGACCTAATAACCTACAGTGTTTTATTCAGCCTACCTTACATGACCTACTAACCTACAGTGTTTTATTCAGCCTACCTTACATGACCTACTAACCTAGTGTTTTATTCAGCCTACCTTACATGACCTACTAACCTACAGTGTTTTATTCAGCCTACCTTACATGACCTAATAACCTAGTGTTTTATTCAGTCTACCTTACATGACCTACTAACATAGTGTTTTATTCAGTCTACCTTACATGACCTACTAACCTACAGTGTTTTATTCAGCCTACCTTACATGACCTACTAACCTACAGTGTTTTATTCAGCCTACCTTACATGACCTACTAACATACAGTGTTTTATTCAGCCTACCTTACATGACCTAATAACCTACAGTGTTTTATTCAGCCTACCTTACATGACCTACTAACCTACAGTGTTTTATTCAGTCTACCTTACATTAACTACTAACCTACAGTGTTTTATTCAGCCTACCTTACATGACCTACTAACCTACAGTGTTTTATTCAGCCTACCTTACATGACCTACTAACCTACAGTGTTTTATTCAGCCTACCTTACATGACCTAATAACCTACAGTGTTTTATTCAGCCTACCTTACATGACCTACTAACCTACAGTGTTTTATTCAGCCTACCTTACATGACCTACTAACCTACAGTGTTTTATTCAGTCTACCTTACATGACCTACTAACCTACAGTGTTTTATTCAGCCTACCTTACATGACCTACTAACCTACAGTGTTTTATTCAGCCTACCTTACATGACCTAATAACCTACAGTGTTTTATTCAGCCTACCTTACATGACCTACTAACCTACAGTGTTTTATTCAGCCTACCTTACATGACCTACTAACCTACAGTGTTTTATTCAGTCTACCTTACATGACCTAATAACCTACAGTGTTTTATTCAGCCTACCT
Organism: Notolepis coatsorum; assembly: GCF_963971535.1. Taxonomy (NCBI): domain Eukaryota; kingdom Metazoa; phylum Chordata; class Actinopteri; order Aulopiformes; family Paralepididae; genus Notolepis; species Notolepis coatsorum. Next base: position 46,925 of record NW_028172961.1, on the reverse strand, counting down.
TACATGACCTAATAACCTACAGTGTTTTATTCAGCCTACCTTACATGACCTAATAACCTACAGTGTTTTATTCAGTCTACCTTACATGACCTACTAACCCAGTGTTTTATTCAGCCTACCTTACATGACCTAATAACCTACAGTGTTTTATTCAGCCTACCTTACATGACCTAATACCCTACAGTGTTTTATTCAGCCTACCTTACATGACCTACTAACCTACAGTGTTTTATTCAGTCTACCTTACATGACCTAATAACCTACAGTGTTTTATTCAGCCTACCTTACATGACCTACTAACCTACAGTGTTTTATTCAGTCTACCTTACATGACCTACTAACCTACAGTGTTTTATTCAGCCTACCTTACATGACCTACTAACCTACAGTGTTTTATTCAGCCTACCTTACATGACCTACTAACCTACAGTGTTTTATTCAGCCTACCTTACATGACCTAATAACCTACAGTGTTTTATTCAGCCTACCTTACATGACCTACTAACCTACAGTGTTTTATTCAGTCTACCTTACATGACCTACTAACCTACAGTGTTTTATTCAGCCTACCTTACATGACCTACTAACCTACAGTGTTTTATTCAGCCTACCTTACATAACCTACTAACCTACAGTGTTTTATTCAGTCTACCTTACATGACCTACTAACCTACAGTGTTTTATTCAGCCTACCTTACATGACCTACTAACCTACAGTGTTTTATTCAGCCTACCTTACATGACCTACTAACCTACAGTGTTTTATTCAGTCTACCTTACATGACCTAATAACCTACAGTGTTTTATTCAGTCTACCTTACATGACCTACTAACCTACAGTGTTTTATTCAGCCTACCTTACATGACCGAATAACCTACAGTGTTTTATTCAGCCTACCTTACATGACCTAATAACCTACAGTGTTTTATTCAGCCTACCTTACATGACCTAATAACCTAGTGTTTTATTCAGCCTACCTTACATGACCTACTAACCTACAGTGTTTTATTCAGCCTACCTTACATGACCTACTAACCTACAGTGTTTTATTCAGTCTACCTTACATGACCTAATAACCTACAGTGTTTTATTCAGCCTACCTTACATGACCTACTAACCTACAGTGTTTTATTCAGTCTACCTTACATGACCTACTAACCTACAGTGTTTTATTCAGCCTACCTTACATGACCTACTAACCTACAGTGTTTTATTCAGCCTACCTTACATGACCTACTAACCTACAGTGTTTTATTCAGTCTACCTTACATGACCTAATAACCTAGTGTTTTATTCAGCCTACCTTACATGACCTACTAACCTACAGTGTTTTATTCAGTCTACCTTACATGACCTACTAACCTACAGTGTTTTATTCAGTCTACCTTACATGACCTAATAACCTACAGTGTTTTATTCAGTCTACCTTACATGACCTAATAACCTACAGTGTTTTATTCAGCCTACCTTACATGACCTAATAACCTACAGTGTTTTATTCAGTCTACCTTACATGACCTAATAATAACCTACAGTGTTTTATTCAGCCTACCTTACATGACCTAATAATAACCTACAGTGTTTTATTCAGCCTACCTTACATGACCTACTAACCTACAGTGTTTTATTCAGCCTACCTTACATGACCTAATAACCTACAGTGTTTTATTCAGCCTACCTTACATGACCTACTAACCTACAGTGTTTTATTCAGTCTACCTTACATGACCTACTAACCTACAGTGTTTTATTCAGCCTACCTTACATGACCTACTAACCTACAGTGTTTTATTCAGTCTACCTTACATGACCTACTAACCTACAGTGTTTTATTCAGCCTACCTTACATGACCTACTAACCTACAGTGTTTTATTCAGTCTACCTTACATGACCTAATAACATACAGTGTTTTATTCAGCCTACCTTACATGACCTACTAACCTACAGTGTTTTATTCAGCCTACCTTACATGAACTACTAACCTTCAGTGTTTTATTCAGTCTACCTTACATGACCTAATAACCTACAGTGTTTTATTCAGCCTACCTTACATGACCTAATAACCTACAGTGTTTTATTCAGCCTACCTTACATGACCTACTAACCTACAGTGTTTTATTCAGCCTACCTTACATGACCTAATAACCTACAGTGTTTTATTCAGTCTACCTTACATGACCTACTAACCTACAGTGTTTTATTCAGCCTACCTTACATGACCTACTAACCTACAGTGTTTTATTCAGCCTACCTTACATGACCTAATAACCTACAGTGTTTTATTCAGTCTACCTTACATGACCTAATAACCTAGTGTTTTATTCAGCCTACCTTACATGACCTACTAACCTACAGTGTTTTATTCAGCCTACCTTACATGACCTACTAACCTACAGTGTTTTATTCAGTCTACCTTACATGACCTAATAACCTACAGTGTTTTATTCAGTCTACCTTACATGACCTAATAACCTACAGTGTTTTATTCAGCCGACCTTACATGACCTACTAACCTACAGTGTTTTATTCAGCCTACCTTACATGACCTACTAACCTACAGTGTTTTATTCAGTCTACCTTACATGACCTAATAACCTACAGTGTTTTATTCAGTCTACCTTACATGACCTAATAACCTACAGTGTTTTATTCAGCCTACCTTACATGACCTAATAACCTACAGTGTTTTATTCAGTCTACCTTACATGACCTACTAACCTACAGTGTTTTATTCAGCCTACCTTACATGACCTACTAACCTACAGTGTTTTATTCAGCCTACCTTACATGACCTAATAACCTACAGTGTTTTATTCAGCCTACCTTACATGACCTACTAACCTACAGTGTTTTATTCAGCCTACCTTACATGAACTAATAACCTACAGTGTTTTATTCAGTCTACCTTACATGACCTACTAACCTACAGTGTTTTATTCAGCCTACCTTACATGACCTACTAACCTACAGTGTTTTATTCAGTCTACCTTACATGACCTAATAACCTACAGTGTTTTATTCAGCCTACCTTACATGACCTAATAACCTACAGTGTTTTATTCAGCCTACCTTACATGACCTACTAACCTACAGTGTTTTATTCAGTCTACCTTACATGACCTACTAACCTACAGTGTTTTATTCAGCCTACCTTACATGACCTACTAACCTACAGTGTTTTATTCAGTCTACCTTACATGACCTAATAACCTACAGTGTTTTATTCAGCCTACCTTACATGACCTACTAACCTACAGTGTTTTATTCAGCCTACCTTACATGACCTACTAACCTACAGTGTTTTATTCAGTCTACCTTACATGACCTAATAACCTACAGTGTTTTATTCAGTCTACCTTACATGACCTACTAACCTACAGTGTTTTATTCAGTCTACCTTACATGACCTAATAACCTACAGTGTTTTATTCAGTCTACCTTACATGACCTAATAACCTACAGTGTTTTATTCAGTCTACCTTACATGACCTAATAACCTACAGTGTTTTATTCAGCCTACCTTACATGACCTAATAACCTACTAACCTACAGTGTTTTATTCAGCCTACCTTACATGACCTAATAACCTACTCAGGGGTGTAAAAAGTACCCAGAAATTAGTGAAAGTGAAAGTATGGCTACCGTCTCAAAAGAGTATCTGGCTAAAAACACACTTGAGTAAGTAAAAACTTTTTTTCTGACTGTCTATTCTTCTGATAGCGGGTGTTTAATCAAAGATACCCGCTTTCTAGTCTTGCACAAGGACCAATCAGCAGGGGTATGGGCGGGTTCATTTTCCATTGATGGGGATTTGATTGGCTGTTTTTAAATAAAGCGCGGCCGCAGGATTAATGACGTTAACGTTAGTTCGGCCAGAGAAACAAATATACTAATTAAAATAGTTGGACCTGCGAGATTTGTACTCTGTAGGTCTGTATTTTAAATGTAAGGAGTAAAAAGTATGTTTTTTTTCTCTGAAATGTAATTGAGTAAAAGAACAAGTGTAACTGAGGGGTACAATTCCCTGACTGTATTGATAAGTATGGTATTATTAAACCACTACCGTCTATGTACTTTAACTACTGGCCACACAGTACATGATATAGATATGATGAACACTTTCCCACCTGATGAAACGAAGTCCACACAAATGTATAAATCGAATATTTTATATAGCAAAGGGTATATACAACGTTCACTTAATGACATTTATGATTTGAATGCACTTGTAAGGCAAATGAGTATTCGTAGGCAAATCAACATTGAATGTCCAATCTCTGGTTACGCAGGGAGCAAGTATACAACCTGGTTCTTTAGGGCAGTGGTTCCCAAAGTCGGGGTCGCGACCCAAATGTGGGCCGCGAGCAGCCACGGATGGGCCGCGAGATGATTTAAAAAAAATAAAAAAAAACATTTTTTTTATTTTTTTATTTAATTTTTTTTGTCAGGCCACTGAACTTAGAAGCAGGCCAGGACAGTGTTTCTAGTTGTATTCTAAAATTCTATTCTATTGTATTCTAAAATGTGACTATATGGTTTTATATTAACTTAATAAATAAACAAAAACGAAAAATCTACTTATTTCAACGAACATTTCAAACTAAATAACAGATTATGCACATAAAACGCTGAAAACAACCGAAGCAACAATAGTATTTTAATGGGGCTATTATTATTATCATTATTATTTTGCAACAAGTTAGCCCTCTCATAAATAGCACATATAAATGAATAACTAACTTGAACTAACTTAATAGGATTGAAGTGATATTTGGCTTAAAAAATCGGTCGCCTGAAAAAAAAATAAAATAAAAAAAAGCCAGACGATGTGCATTGGGCCGCGGCTCTCTGACGCCTTATTTTCTGGGCCCCGGCCTGAAAAGTTTGGGAACCCCTGCTTTAGGGAACTATAGCGATGGTACTTAAATGATTATAGCTGGATACACTAAAGGGGGGGTCCCGCTGGTTGTAAGTCAGTAGGGGGGGGGTTAGGAGAGCCGCTGGCGATATCCCATCTGGCCAACGATTTCTTGGGAGAATTCAGAGTGCTGAACACGGTGCCCACAGAACCTCGGTCCACAGATGAATACAGCTGGGCCCTCTTGTAGACGGTAGCTGCCGGTCCACAACGAAGAGACGTGAGGCGACCTCACTCGGGGTAGAGCGCCGTCTCACCTGGACTCCTCTCGGGGGGGTAGTTCCAACACTCAGCAGTGTTGGCTGTTATCCATGGCATAATCAAAGCACCCAAAGCACGTAGATAATCCAAGCCGCGTAGGGCTCGCCGTCGTCCGGGTAAAGTAATCCAATGTACAGGTCCACTCGTCCTGGCCCAGAGCTCCTCGGATGCAAGCACCACACGTGGTCTGCCCAGCCTGGTTAAGACTCTAGATAACGCCAGGAACGATGGGGGTACTGCTCACTTTATAACTCTAACCGAACGATGCACCATACATAATAGACTATTATTAACTTAATAGAAATACGTCCCACTCGACGGTATAGTGCCAAACTATGACAATTCAACTATTAATCCACACGATGTCTCAATGCCTATTCTGAGGCCAAGCAGGCCATACTGCACCACACGTGGGTCGTGGGTGAGGCTTCACGTCTGTTACTAGGTTGGAGGGTAAAGGACTAATGGACTAAAAGAAAGTTCTACTTTACTTGTGCCATATATATATGCGCTGTGAACAAATAGTACCATTCGTATTTCGCCAGACGTATTCCTACGCGGAACCGGGCTTGTAACGACATATTCGTCGGCACGATTGAACTTGAACCAAGGGGCTTGGCTGCTGGCGCCAGGTTCTTGTCCAATGGTAGAATGAAACTATTATGGGCTGTTAGTAGACTAAAGGGATATTCAGTGTATATGTACAAGGAATATACAGGGGATATCAAACGATATACAAATACTATTAAATATATATCCATAAATAAATATATATATTCGGTTTAATCTGATCCTTCACAACAGCCGCCCCCTAATTAGTCCCACCTAATTAGCTAAGCAGAGACAGATTAACCGCACTGTCTACCACTCAAGGTCCGCTGTAAGGGTCAGTCAACTCACAAAGTCATGGGGTCATGGTCGTCATCGATAGTGTCTGGGAGTCTGGGCAGTTCTATTAGCCTCGCCACGGGTCGTGTGTAAGTTCGCCCTTGGACGAGCACCTCGGCTGCTCGGACCTTGCCATCGGCACCGGTGATCACTTTGCTTACGCGGCCAGCCGGCCACATAGCTCTGGGTAGTGACTGGTCGATAATCATGACGACTGTTCCTTCTGTCAAATTGTCTCTCTCTTTTACCCACTTCTGGCGGGTCTGTAGAGACGGTAGGTAGTGGAGTAGAAAGCTGTTCCAAAACTTGTCAGCTAGTACTTGACTGTACCTCCACATTCTTCGGCTGTTCGCTTCTTCAGGCCTGTACATTGTCTGGGGTAGCGCGGGGTCCAGCCGCCCCATCAAGAGTGTGTTGGGGGTGACTGGGTCGACATCTGCTACATCACTGGAGACGTAGCCGAGGGGCTTTGAGTTCAATACTCCCTCGATCTCCGTGAGGACTGTCATTAGGACTTCTTCCGCCACAGTCTGGGCCCCAAGCACGGCGTACAGGGCTGTCTTTATAGAACGTACTTCTCGTTCCCAGGTTCCACCGAAGTGGGGTGCGTTCGGGGGATTAAACTGGAAGTCAATCTGGGATGGAGCGAGGTGGGTCTTAAGTTCTGGGCCCATAGCTTGGAAGCTCTCTCTCAGCTCTCTTTCTCCGCCTTTGAAGTTTGTCCCGTGATCAGACAACAATGTAGACGGTTTTCCTTTCCGTGATGTGAATCTTCGGAAGGCCATAAGGAATGAGTCTGTGCTCATGGTCGGAAGGAGTTCGATATGTATCGCTCTGGTGGTCATGCATTTGAATACAATACCCCACCGCTTCTCGGTTCCTCTTCCTTTCTTTATGTACAACGGGCCAAAACAGTCCATGCCTGTGGAGTGGAATGGCTTGTCGCCGAGTCGGAGGCGACAGGGAGGTAGGTCAGCCATCCGGGGTATGCTGGGCTGCGCGCGCCACTTTCGGCAGTCTAGACAGGTTCGCTGGAAGCGTCGCACCGCTTCTCTTCCTTGAAGTATCCAATAGCGACGTCTGATCTCCGCGAAGACTCTCTCTGCTCCTGCGTGGTGTACATCCTCGTCGTATTTCTTTATGATCAGCTCTGTGACCTTGTGTCGGCTGTTCAAGACTATCGGGTACTTAACGTCATCCGGTAGATCGGGGGCTCTCCGCAGACGACCACCCACTCTGATGAGATTATGGGCGTCGCTCTCGGGTGCCAGGTGGAGCAGTCTGCTGTCTGATGGGACAGGCTTTCCTCCCTGTAGACAGTCTAGCTCATCGGGGAACGAGTCTCTCTGGGCTCGTTGTAGTAGAAGAAGTTCTGCTTCTTCGTAGTCAGCTGCTGAAATGTCGGCAGTGGGCTGAATCTCTGGGTGGTGCCGCAGAAATGTCTTTAGCTGCGCACTCTGTAGGGTAATGCAGTCATCTATGTTGGGGTCTGTGGAGGCGACTGTGCTCAGTCCACAGAACATAGGTTTCTTGTTCTCAGCCTCCTCTTTACTCGCTTCCCGTGGGGTGGGCGTAGGCCACTCTTCTTCCGGGAGCTTGAGGAATTCTGGTCCGTCACTGTAGATGTTGCGACGGGTGAGGTCATCTAGGGACATTCCCCGGGTGATGACGTCAGCTGGGTTGTGTTTGGTGTCCACATACCGCCAGCTCGCTGCTTCTGTTAACTCTTGAATCTCGGTGACTCTGACTCCCACAAAGACCTTGTATCTGCATGAATCAGACTTGATCCATGTGAGTACTGTCGTGGAATCTGACCACAAGATTGTTCTGTGCACCGGAATGGTGAGTTCACGTTGGATTAACGTGGCTAGATGCGCTCCTGCTAGGGCTGCGCAGAGCTCTAGACGCGGGATAGATTGTTGCTTTCGTGGGGCTATTCTTGAGCGAGCCAGGATGAAAGCAGTGTGTATCTCTCCTCCCTTCTCTTGGGCACGCAAGTAGGCCACCGATCCATAGGCTACTTCGGAGGCGTCACTGAAGACGTGTAGATCCATCTTGCATGTCTCTGGCCTCACTGTGGGTGGGAAGTAGCTGCGGTGTATATTGACGCCTGGGAGTGAGCGGAGCTCCGTCTCCCACTCTCTCCATGTGGAGGCAAGGTGTGCGGGTATTGGGTCGTCCCAGCCCTGGTCCTTGTCCCATAGTGCTCGTACAATCATCTTTGCCCTGGTGGTGTAAGGTAGAATACATCCCAACGGGTCATATTGTCTGGCGAGTGTTCTGTACACACTCCGTCTGGTGGTCGGTATCGCCGTCGACCTTCCCTGCTCCGTGGTCAGGGGTTTGTGTCTATAGTGGAGCGAGTCTGTTTTGAAGCGCCAGACTAGTCCTAGTGTCATTTCTTGGGCTTCTCCTGGGATTGTCGCCATCCAGGTCTCGCTGCTGGCAGCCTTGTCCGCGGGGGAGAGGCTGCGCAATACGTGCGGGTCACTGCTGGCCCACTGCCTGAGATCAAAGCCGCCTTTGATCAGGGAGGCGCGTAGCTTGAGTAGGAGAACCTCGGCTTCTTCTTGAGTCGAAACGCTTTGTAAACAGTTGTCCACGTAGAAACTGTTCTTCACACTGTGTCGGACCTCTTTATCTGCTGCTGGGTCCTCTGCGACCTCTGGGTTGAGGTTGCGCAATACTGGGGGGTCGCTGCTGGCCCGCTGCCGGAGATCAAAGCCGTCTTTGATCAGGGAGGCGCGGAGCAGCGCACAACGTCGCCAGTCAATTTTCTTCTCGACATGCTGCAGGAGTGTGGTGTCTCCTTCTGTCGCTCTGGAGTGGAGGCAGCTAGTGGCTGCTGTTCGGTTGAGAGATTTAGCGAGGGGGCCTTGTAGTGTCCACCCTAGGCGGGTCTCGACTGCTGCAGGACAGCCTCGGGGTCCTGTATGGACCCGGTCAATCGGGACGATGAGGTCTGCATGGTCGGAGCCTATCAGCAGGGTCGGGGTGGCGCCGTCTATGAGCGGGATAGGTAGTTGACGCAGGTGCACATATTTATCCATCAGCTTGGCGATGGGGTAGGTGTACTGCGATAGTCCTATTTCTTGGCTGGTGAAAGCATTTGTAATCCTATACCGTCGCTCTGGCTGCCCGCTTGCTGCGATAGTGAAGGAGACATTCTCGCCCTTTATCGTCTTTAAATCTCTTCTTATTGTCCGAATCGTCATTTGGTTCTCGCTCCCCCGCAGTCCCAGCTGGGCCCCAGCGGCCACGAGCAGAAGGGTCTTCTCTGACCCGTCATCAAGGACGGCGTAAGTGTCCATGACTTTATCTTGGTAGCTCAATGTTACACGGACTACCTTTAAGAGCACTTGGGCGCCGCTGCTGCTGGCGGGGTCAATGTACATGACACTTGCCTTGGTGCTGCTCGATGGTGCAGGTGCAGGCTTTCTTCTGTTACTGTCGTGTAGTACATCTAGATGGGCTCCGTCACACCGACTGCACCTCTTCTTTAGGCGGCATTCGGCTGCCATGTTACTGCGCGCACATCGGTAACAGCGCCTGTTGGACTTTATCCATTGACTCACTTCTTCTGCATTCATCTTTGTGAACAGGTCACATTGTGACAGCCAGTGTTCCTTCTCGCAGTACGGGCACACCATCTTCCACTTCTCTTTTCTCGAGGGGGTACTGTGGTTCTTACTGCTCGGTACTGATTCTGATTGGTGCATGACAGTCACCGATCTTCTTCCATCGTTTATTCTCCTGGGTCCCTCTCTGGAGCTTGGTGTGCTCCACACGAACGTATCCAGTCGTAAGCTGCTGACTTCTCTCACCAGGAAGTCGGCTAGATCGAGGAGGGATGGTTCGGGGCCGTTAGGATCACGGTGGTCTCTCTGCCGCCTGAAGCGCTCTTGTCTGGCGGGTGGCAGCTTCTCTAAAATCCTCTCGACGTTAGAGTTGGCGTATAGCTCGTGCATACCCTTTTCCCGTTGCGCTCCCAGCATCCCTACCAGGGACTGCACTTTTATAGACAGGTCGTCTAATGAGCGATTGTCTGTTGCTGGGGGTAGGCGATCAATATGCCTTATCTCTTGGATTACGTAATCCCATATACGTCCATATCTCTGGTCCAGCGCTGCTAGAGCCGCGGTGTATGGGGTCGTAGAGGTGGCATAGGCTAGCGCTATATTGTGCGCTCGCGGTACTTTCAAGTGCTTCAGTAATATTGCATACTTGTGGCGTTCATCAGCGACATCCACCATCATTGTCTCTAAGCACATCCGGAGCTCCGTGTACTGTGCTCGATTCTCATAGGTGAAGTCTGGAAACGTTGGCGTGGCAATGTATGACGCCGTGGATGGCTGATACATCGGCGAGCGTTGGGGGAGAGACCTCCTAGGCGAGTGTCCTCTTGCGCCTCTCTGTGGGCTGGTACCGGCAGGGTACCATGGCCCGCTGGTCCAGGTGCTATTCCTCGGGGCTGGTCGTGCGTCGTGCTCACCCGTGAATAGAGTCGGGGGTCTGTAGCGCAGCGCCGCGGGGGTATAGCCTGGGCTGTACTGGACCTCCTGGTCCGGTGGAGTACTGTGCTGTCGTCGGGCTTGGTTCTCCTCCTCTCCCTCTTCTTCTTCTATCAGGTCCTCTAGATCCTGTAGTCGTTTATTTAGCTTCTCCGCAGTGTATGCCGCTCCTTCCTTGTAGCTGGGTCTCGCTTGGACCGGTCTGGGAAGGGGGTCTGCGGGGGGTATAGGCTTGGTCTGTTGGTCAAGTTCAGGGTCGCTTGCTCGGTTAGGAGACGCTGCCCTTGACTGTTGTCTCGACGAGTTCCTTGAACCCCTGGCGGAGGGAGAGGGTGTTGCCTTGAGGATCAGCTGCTCCATTAGCTGCGCTTGTAACTTGTCGCGCTCGGCTTGTAGTCTGTCGCGCTCGGCTTCGCGCTTGGTGAGATCTGCTTCTCTTTGGGCACCGGCAGCGGCGCGCTGGGCGTCGGCCCGGTCTCTTGCCATATTCTCTTCCGTCTGAAGGCGTCTCATCTCCAGGCGTATGCGCTCTTCTTCGCTCCGTTGTTGCGCTTGGAGTTGTTCGCGCTCGCTAAGCGTCTGTGCTTGGAGTCGATCGCGTTCACCCTGAAGTCGATCGCGTTCACCCTGAAGTCGATCGCGTTCGGTAGAGGCTGTCAGGCTGACGAGGAACGCCTGTGATAGCATCCTCTCCGCTTCGCTGGGGGAAGACGGTTGTAGAGGTGAGCCGCTCCTGGCTGTACTCGTTGGGGAGTCCTGGAGCTCTATTTCCTCGGCGCTCTCCTCCTCTTCTTCCGTGCAGAGTTCTCTCTCTGTAGGGTTGTCTTCCTCCCGGGGCTGGTCGGGGACTACTTCTTCGGTATTGGCGGGGGGTAAAGGCATGTCAGCTCCCTCCTGGTCCCCACCGTGAGCTTGGTCAGTTACATTAGAACCCACTAGGGCCTCTGTGGTCGGGGTAACCTGGTCGTTAAGGTCAGACATAATTTTACTTTCTACTTTTACCGCGTTTACCGTTTGTCGAAGGCTAGGTAGTTGACTGACAGCGTAATCCTCTAAGTACTGAGGTGTCTGTCGTCTGCGCCGCGGGCGTTCTACGTTAGGAGGACCGTTTCGTGGAGTGTTCATCATAGGCCATTTCAATATTAATAACACTATATTAATATTACACTAGTTACCATCCGGCTCGAAGGACCAATTGTAACTGAGGGGTACAATTCCCTGACTGTATTGATAAGTATGGTATTATTAAACCACTACCGTCTATGTACTTTAACTACTGGCCACACAGTACATGATATAGATATGATGAACACTTTCCCACCTGATGAAACGAAGTCCACACAAATGTATAAATCGAATATTTTATATAGCAAAGGGTATATACAACGTTCACTTAATGACATTTATGATTTGAATGCACTTGTAAGGCAAATTAGTATTCGTAGGCAAATCAACATTGAATGTCCAATCTCTGGTTACGCAGGGAGCAAGTATACAACCTGGTTCTTTAGGGAACTATAGCGATGGTACTTAAATGATTATAGCTGGATACACTAAAGGGGGGTCCCGCTGGTTGTAAGTCAGTAGGGGGGGGGTTAGGAGAGCCGCTGGCGATATCCCATCTGGCCAACGATTTCTTGGGAGAATTCAGAGTGCTGAACACGGTGCCCACAGAACCTCGGTCCACAGATGAATACAGCTGGGCCCTCTTGTAGACGGTAGCTGCCGGTCCACAACGAAGAGACGTGAGGCGACCTCACTCGGGGTAGAGCGCCGTCTCACCTGGACTCCTCTCGGGGGGGTAGTTCCAACACTCAGCAGTGTTGGCTGTTATCCATGGCATAATCAAAGCACCCAAAGCACGTAGATAATCCAAGCCGTGTAGGGCTCGCCGTCGTCCGGGTAAAGTAATCCAATGTACAGGTCCACTCGTCCTGGCCCAGAGCTCCTTGGATGCAAGCACCACACGTGGTCTGCCCAGCCTGGTTAAGACTCTAGATAACGCCAGGAACGATGGGGGTACTGCTCACTTTATAACTCTAACCGAACGATGCACCATACATAATAGACTATTATTAACTTAATAGAAATACGTCCCACTCGACGGTATAGTGCCAAACTATGACAATTCAACTATTAATCCACACGATGTCTCAATGCCTATTCTGAGGCCAAGCAGGCCATACTGCACCACACGTGGGTCGTGGGTGAGGCTTCACGTCTGTTACTAGGTTGGAGGGTAAAGGACTAATGGACTAAAAGAAAGTTCTACTTTACTTGCGCCATATATATATGCGCTGTGAACAAATAGTACCATTCGTATTTCGCCAGACGTATTCCTACGCGGAACCGGGCTTGTAACGACATGTTCGTCGGCACGATTGAACTTGAACCAAGGGGCTTGGCTGCTGGCGCCAGGTTCTTGTCCAATGGTAGAATGAAACTATTATGGCTGTTAGTAGACTAAAGGGATATTCAGTGTATATGTACAAGGAATATACAGGGGATATCAAACGATATACAAATACTATTAAATATATATCCATAAATAAATATATATATTCTGTTTAATCTGATCCTTCACAACAACAAGTATACAAACCTAATAATACTCGAGTAAAGTACAAATTCCCCCAAAACAGTAATTATGTATAGTAACGATGTACAATTACTCAAGCACTTTACACCCCTAAACCTACTAACCTACAGTGTTTTTATTCAGCCTACCTTTAACCCATCTTTAACTCTTGCCTGCCCTCCGACCCAATCCATGAAAAACACTGATCCAAGATCAACTCTAAAGAAAGGAAAATTGATGGGAAAGAATGAGAGTCCAACTCAGGGAACAGAGAGGGGGCAGAGCTGGAACATAGGGGTGAAAGGTCGGCAGGGACCAGAGCCTGATTCCAGCTTTCATTCATCCCTCTTCCTGTTTTCTCTCTCTTCTCTTCCCCCCTTTCTTCAGGCTGATGTAACACTATCCTCTGACAGACTGTATCCGTCTGATATCCGTCTGATACACGTCTGTCTGTCTGTCTGTCTGTCTGTCTGTCTGTCTGTCTGTCTGTCTGTCTGTCTGTCTGTCTGTCTGTCTGTCTGTCTGTCTGTCCCCTCCTGTACCTCTGACACTATTTCCTTCATGTATGTATGTATGTATGTATGTATGTATGTATGTGTATGTATGTATGTATGTATGTATGTATGTATGTATGTATGTATGTAGTATGTATATGTATGTATGTATGTATGTATGTATGTATGTATGTATGTATGTATGTATGTATGTATGTATGTATGTATGTATGTATGTATGTATGTATGTATGTATGTATGTATGTATGGTATGTGTGTGTGTGTGTGTGTGTGTGTGTGTGTGTGTGTGTGTGTGTGTGTGTGTGTGTGTGTGTGTGTGTGTGTGTGTGTGTGTGTGTGTGTGTGTGTGTGTGTGTGTGTGTGTGTGTGTGTGGTGTGTGTGTGTGTGTGTGTGTGTGTGTGTGTGTGTGTGTGTGTGTGTGTGTGTGTGTGTGTGTGTGTGGGTGTGTGTGTGTGTGTGTGTGTGTTGTGTGTGTGTGTGTGTGTGTGTGTGTGTGTGTGTGTGTGTTGTGTGTGTGTGTGTGTGTGTGTGTGCGTGTGTGCGTGTGTGTGTGTGTGTGTGTGTAATCAAGACCCACTTCTTGTTTTTCTGTGGGCATAAGGAAACTCATAGTCAGTGGTTTAGTTGAGGGTTTACGGTCCTACTGAGCCCAATCCATTCTGTGAAGAATCACAGGAAACAGAGAGTGTCTGTGTGTGCACCGGCCAAGGCCTGCGGCCCGACACCACTTAAAGAAACACTTCATCAACTTTCAGGGGTGTAAAAGTACTGAGTAATTGTACTTTGTTACAATACTTAAGTACCGTTTGGGGGATTTGTACTTTACTCGAGTATTATTAGGTTTGTATACTTGTACTTTTACTCGATTAAATTTCAGAGAGGAAAAAAACATACTTTTTACTCCTTACATTTAGAATGCAGACCTACAAACAAAGTACAAAGTACAAATCTCGCAGGTCCAACCATTTTAATTTGTATTATTTGTTTCTCTGGCCGAACTAACGTTAACGTTATTAATCCTGCGGCCGCACATTATTTAAAAACAGCCAATCAAATCCCCATCAATGGAAAATGAACCCGCCCATACCCTGCTGATTGGTCCTTGTGCAAGACTAGAAAGCGGGGATCTTTGATTAAACACCTGCTATCAGAAGAATAGACAGTCAGAAAAAAAGTTTTAACTTAAACTTTTTAGGGAACTGGCGTTACACTCGGTGGGGGCATTGTACTTGATCGTGTGTGTTGGATATGAGTTTTTAGTCTTATCCCCATAAGAATATACCTGGTATGATTTCTGACTGTGTCTGATAATAGATTGTCAGTGACCCAAAAAGTCTGCGTTAATTATATTAACGGTAAGGCCGCTGGATCCGGTGGCGCTCAGCCCGGAAGCAGCGGGCGGTGTCTGGTCCCATGTTTTCAAATTGGAACCGGCACTATACCTGTAGGGGGTCTTTTACAGTCTGATTCATGTGGGTATATGACGTATCGGTCTTCTCCCCCGGGAGAAGGCCTGATGTGGGGGGCTGTACTATATTATTCATTAAATATCTTACATCCAGCTCCTCTGGTCCACCATGAGCGAGGACAACACGCCGCGTTGCCGCTCCCACTGGGAGAAGGTAAGCGGTGACGTATGGTATTTACGGTATTTATGGTGTGTGTGTGTGTGTGTGTGTGTGCGTGCGTGCGTGCGTGTGTAGGCTTGATTTTCGGAACCCTATGGTCCTATTTCTTACTAACTAATGATCCTGTGTAGAGTCTCATGGCCGGTACAGAGAGACTCAGAAGAGCTTCTATCCCCAGCCATCAGTGCTCAATGACAATGACACTATGTAACAACCCATCATCTACACTCACTGACACATCCACATGTACACACTCACTTTAAACAAACACTCACCTTACCACTCACTTTACTCACTTTAGACACTTTAACACACTTTATATTTTTCTATTATTAAGAGATTTGCACCACATTCATACCGCATTTGGCACTCACTGTTGTACCTCATCTCATTTCTGCATTGTACCTCACTGTTACTCATTTTACTCTGTATTGTATAATGTATATTGACTGAATATTCCTTACTTACTTTTTACTTACTTCTTAATTTTTTTTTTTTTTTTTTTTTTACTTACTTTTTTTACTGTAGCCTATGTAGCACACTCTCAGGGGCGCATACAGAAACAAGCATTTCATCATAAAGTTTTCTGTATTTTAATATGACAAATAATAAACAAACTTGAAACTTGAGTCCTGTCTCAGCATACATTAATCCATGCTGTTCCTCATACTAGCTCCAGCTAGTTAGCCACCACAACCCAATGCAGAATCACTGCAAGAAACCTTACTACTCTAAAACAAACTGCGTTGCTTTGGTTGCACTGTGGAGTATATGTTTCAGTGTTTATTTCAGGGCTTTATTTCACTTTACATTAGTGTTGTGGTGGGCGGCCGGGTAGCACAGCGGACTAAGCGTCTGTCTACCACCGCAGAGACACTGGTATCGAATCCGGCTGTCAGCGGTGCCTCTGGCTTGCCGGTCGTCATACTGACACAATTGGCGGGTGTCAGCGGGAGGGAAGCCGGTGGGTAATCTGGTCGTTGTAAACAGCGACTCCTAAAGGTCGGTCAGGGCGCCTGCACAGAGAGGAAGGGATCTGGGTGAGGTAGTGTGACCTCCCACGCGTTACACTTCACCAATGAGAGTCCTCGCTGTCAGGTGAAAAGAGGCTGCTGCTGTCTCCTATGTATCGGAGGAAGCATGTGATAGACTTCAGGGCTCCCTAGACCGACCAGTGGGGGCAAATGCGCACAACGACCAGGAAGGGGAGGGGGAATTGGCATAACGACTAAATTGGGATGGGAGGAAAATACAGAAAACAGGAGGAGAAAAAGTGGATACAAAAAATAAACATTAGTGTTGTGGTGTTGTGGTTAACTAGCCAGAGCTGCAGGGTGGCTCAGGAATGCACATTTTAAAGGTTAAGGGCTAGTTTTAATATATACGTCACTTTTAAGGTGAGAATGGCGAGTTGTGACTTTACAGTTTGATCTAGAAACGATGACCCTGCCTTCATGTTTATAGGAGACAATGTTTAACACACTGAGCTGTTAAATCTGCTGGACTCAAAGTTCTGTTAAATCACAAGGTCTCTGTTTCTGTTGCCTGGTGTCTTTCTGCTGACCACAGCGGGTGTGCCCTGCCCTGGAGTCCACCACACACACACACACAGACCCTCTCACATGTTTCACTCATGCATATATCCCCAACCGTCCTCAAACTGGAGAGAACGTAAGAGAAATGGCGACTGACAGAGTGAACGCAGCCTTACCAGATCCTCCCTGCTCTAACTGCTGAAGATGACGGCAAAGAGGAAGAGAAAGTTTATGGAAACATGTTTGCTGAGCTGGAGTCAGTGACCTGCCCCTGGGGACCACACTACGGTAAAATCATTGTGTTCCGTCTAAAGATTCCGTACAACCGCTCCTCAGAGCTCACCTTTAAAAGGCAGCTACACTTCTACAGGCAGGCCTTTTAAACACCATAGCCGTTTTCTCTCGGTTTATGTCTGTTTTGTTCGTTGTTTTCGTTTTTCTGTGTCTATTCTAGTGTTTTAGCAAAAAAGATTATGTTTCTTTTTCCCACATGTATCATTTCTTGTATTTTCCACTGATGTTTTAAAAATGCTGTGAAGCACTCTGTGCACTCGTGCTGAGAAGGGCGCTATACAAATAAAGTTTTACTTACTTACTTTACAATGAAAATTGTGTGTTTTTTTTTAACAGAAGGTATGTTCGTACTGGATATCAACAGAATCAAGTATCATACTGTATATCAATAGAATCAAACCATATATCATACTGTATATATCCATAGAATCAAACCATATATCATACCTGATATCAATATAATCAAACCATATATCATACCTGATATCAATATAATCAAACCATATATCATACTGGATATCAATATAATCAAACCATATATCATACTGGATATCATAGAATCAAACCATATATCATCCTGGGCCGCGTTCCCGTACCTGGATAACTGAGTTAGCCCGATAACTTTCGGTCAAGCCTGACTTAAGCCGGACCTTCCCATTCCCCGAAGCTCGATTGTCTAAATCACCATGACAACAGATCAAAAAGTTTGAGCCTGGTCGGGAGCAGGGTTAACTTCAGTTAGCCGGATGAACCATGGCCACGCCCCCGCAAAGAAGTGACAGCTCGTTTCCTGAAATGATTCTCACAGTCTAGGATCTGCATTATACCATTCTGAATTACGTTTTTGTGCTCCATTCTTCCAGAGGGGGCTTTTGAAATGTAAAATAGACCCAAAATGCTGATACTAAATTCACTTTGTCCTAAATAATGCACGTTATATATACCGTGGCGCTCGCTAGGTGCGATGTACACATTATGTGGGTATTTTAACAACGCGCAGCATTGCAAATGTGAATCCCGCGGGGATATCCTTAATGATTGAAACCTATCGCTCGTTTGGCTCTGATTCCTTTCATATTCTCCGCTGTGGATGAGGAGCGAGGAAGGAGAGGAGCGCTTGGATTTTGTTTCATTCAAGCATAAATTGAAGTGTCTATGCGTGGATTGTGGATTTTGTGTGATATTGTAACTGGGATTAAAATGTCTGATGAGATGCGCTGTTTGACGGATTTGAGAAATTGAATGAGCCGTTGACGTCACATTAATGCATTTGAGAATAAAGAGATAAAACTTCATTCAAAAGAAAGAATATTCTAAACACGGGTCTCTCGTACATTAATGGATAAACAATGAATCTATCCCGTCTGGCACAGTGGCGCAGCGGTAGTGCTCAATCCTGGCAACCTGGCGACCGGTGTTCGAAACCCCGCGTTTCCAATATAATTTTTTGGAATATAATATTAATGATTATACGCAAAAGTAGCCTAGTTTTAAGTTAAAATATTATAAATCTACATGCATTGAGGATGTCATTCTTTATATAGCTCTCAACGTGCACCAAATTGAATTATTCCTACATTGCAAAAAGAAGGAAAAGACTAGGATTCAAACCCGGGCCGTCTGCGTGAAAGTCAAAAGCAGAAACCGTTACACCACAGTGCAGATAAGTAAAGGATCCACCATACATCAATCAATGGGTAAGAGAGCCGTATCCTTATTCTGTATAACAGTTTAACTAATTATTTTCGCTAGCAAGATCTCATTTGATTATTCAATCCATAAACCTACTGCCAGCAGGCAAGTTTAAAGAAATATAATCTGATTGATTGAGGTAATGAGGGACTTAAAATTAGCCTATAGATAACGCATTTAACTTGTCGGCGAGGCGATTGAGCCGTACTGCAATCTGTTAATAAAGTTTTAAATCAATTAATCAATCAATGCCGTTAGAAAATCAGGATCTCTGCTATCGATACGTGCTGGCTTTTCAACTGAAGCGGCCGCACGCACTTATCCTGGGTCTCAAGTCTGGTTCGAGTTAACAAGACTGAATCCACCTTCGAGGAACAGGAAAATCCCGGCTTCAAACATCGGGTTAACTGAATCTGGATAATGGGACTCTTGATCGACTTAGTTGAACCAGGTACGGGGAATAGGGCCCGGTAGAGAGAGAGAGAGGAAGAACGGGAGACAGAGCGGGGGGGAAGACATTCGGCAAAGGACGCCGGGTCGCGTGTATCCTTTCCGCAACGGAATTCGGTTTCCGGGTTCCTCTGATTGGCCGCAACCCCCACGTGACCCGCCCCCCTATCCACCGCTCTGCCGCTGCCGCGCGCGGCAGAACGAGCGGCCGCGGACTCGCTCGCTTCCTCAATTTATACGCATGGAAGTATTGACTGAATGAATGAATGAATGCATGAAAACTTTATTTAACAGATTGCAGAATGTGTACAATACAGTACGGCTCAATACACACAATTGTTAAGGGGATGCAGACCTGAGAAAGACGTTTGTCTTGTTTACATCAGGGTCCCCCATTTTCAATTCATATAGAACGACTACGCCGTAACAAATCATTAAAAAATATATACCGTTAACTGGAATATGTTGTGCCTTTACACATATGTTGGATTGTGTAATTGGTTTGTCATGACAAACAAATAAAAAAATCGCGATTTACCCGCTGGCTACAACAACACACAGTGACTGCATGTAGTCACTGTGTGTTGATGTTGTAGCCACCTCCTCAGAGGC
Source organism: Notolepis coatsorum (assembly GCF_963971535.1). Taxonomy (NCBI): domain Eukaryota; kingdom Metazoa; phylum Chordata; class Actinopteri; order Aulopiformes; family Paralepididae; genus Notolepis; species Notolepis coatsorum. The sequence continues at coordinate 27,040 of NW_028172961.1, read as the reverse complement.
GATGCCGCTCGCTGCAGCACATTCTCTCCGCGGGCTGAGCTCTGGTGTCCGCTGGAGCAAGCCAGAGACAGCGGCGATTCGGCTCCCATCAGTCGGGCAAGAACTGCGGGTTTTCAGCCTCTCCCCTCTCTCCTGGAGCTTAAGGGGGAGCTTAGTCCTGCCTCTGAGGAGCGCAGTGTGTCACTGTGTGTTGTTGTAGCCAGCGGGTAAATCGTGATTTTTCATTTGTTTGTCATGACAAACCAATTACATAATCCAACATATGTGTAAAGGCACAACATATTCCAGTTAACGGTATATTTTTTTAATGATTTGTTACAGCGTAGTCATTCTATATGAATTGAAAATGGGGGACCCTGATGTAAACAAGACAAACGTCTTTCTCAGGTCTGCATCCCCTTAACAATTGTGTGTATTGAGCCGTACTGTATTGTACCCATTCTGCAATCTGTTAAATAAAGTTTTCATTCATTCATTCAGTCAATACTTCCATGCGTATAAATTGAGGAAGCGAGCGAGTCCGCGGCCGCTCGTTCTGCCGCGCGGCAGCGGCAGAGCGGTGGATAGGGGGGCGGGTCACGTGGCGGTCGCGGCCAATCAGAGGAACCCGGAAACCGAATTCCGTTGCGGAAAGGATACACGCCGCCGGGTCCGGGAATCGAACCCAGGTCGGCCGCTTCGCGACGCAGCGCGTTACATGGGTCGCCACTTGGGTGCCCGGATATCAATTAATTAATGAAACTAGTTTGCTACAATTTATTTACTTTTACTGTGACAATGTATTTATCATCTGGAAGCACACACACAGTTAGCCAATGTTAATATCCCATAGCAACCCATCACACTGGTCCCATGAATATGTTTATATTTGAAAGCTTCACGTTTATGATACTAACTTGACAACTCCTTTCAATGGACAGAAGGCCACGCCCCCTCAACATACTGAGAGCTGATGTGCTCAGAGAGGGTGCACTAAGCCACGCCCACCTCAACATACTGAGAGCTGATTTGCTCAGAGAGGGTGCACTAAGCCACGCCCACCTCAACATACTGAGAGCTGATTTGCTCAGAGAGGGTGCACTAAGCCACGCCCACCTCAACATACTGAGAGCTGATTTGCTCAGAGAGGGTGCACTAAGCCACGCCCACCTCAACATACTGAGAGCTGATTTGCTCAGAGAGGGTGCACTAAGCCACGCCCCCCTCAACATACTGAGAGCTGATGTGCTCAGAGAGGGTGCACAAAGCCACGCCCACCTCAACATACCGAGAGCTGATTTGCTCAGAGAGGGTGCACTAAGCCACGCCCCCCTCAACATACTGAGAGCTGATGTGCTCAGAGAGGGTGCACTAAGTCACGCCCACCTCAACATACTGAGAGCTGATGTGCTCAGAGAGGGTGCACTAAGCCACGCCCCCCTCAACATACTGAGAGCTGATGTGCTCAGAGAGGGTGCACTAAGCCACGCCCCCCTCAACATACTGAGAGCTGATGTGCTCAGAGAGGGTGCACAAAGCCACGCCCCCCTCAACATACTGAGAGCTGATTTGCTCAGAGAGGGTGCACTAAGCCACGCCCCCCTCAACATACTGAGAGCTGATGTGCTCAGAGAGGGTGCACTAAGCCACGCCCCCCTCAACATACTGAGAGCTGATGTGCTCAGAGAGGGTGCACTAAGCCACGCCCCCCTCAACATACTGAGAGCTGATGTGCTCAGAGAGGGTGCACTAAGCCACGCCCCCCTCAACATACTGAGAGCTGATGTGCTCAGAGAGGGTGCACTAAGCCACGCCCCCCTCAACATACTGAGAGCTGATGTGCTCAGAGAGGGTGCACTAAGCCACGCCCCCCTCAACATACTGAGAGCTGATGTGCTCAGAGAGGGTGCACTAAGCCACGCCCCCCTCAACATACTGAGAGCTGATGTGCTCAGAGAGGGTGCACTAAGCCACGCCCACCTCAACATACTGAGAGCTGATTTGCTCAGAGAGGGTGCACTAAGCCACGCCCCCCTCAACATACTGAGAGCTGATGTGCTCAGAGAGGGTGCACTAAGCCACGCCCACCTCAACATACTGAGAGCTGATGTGCTCAGAGAGGGTGCACTAAGCCACGCCCCCCTCAACATACTGAGAGCTGATGTGCTCAGAGAGGGTGCACTAAGCCACGCCCCCCTCAACATACTGAGAGCTGATGTGCTCAGAGAGGGTGCACTAAGCCACGCCCCCCTCAACATACTGAGAGCTGATGTGCTCAGAGAGGGTGCACTAAGCCACGCCCCCCTCAACATACTGAGAGCTGATGTGCTCAGAGAGGGTGCACTAAGCCACGCCCCCCTCAACATACTGAGAGCTGATTTGCTCAGAGAGGGTGCACAAAGCCACGCCCCCCTCAACATACTGAGAGCTGATTTGCTCAGAGAGGGTGCACTAAGCCACGCCCCCCTCAACATACTGAGAGCTGATTTGCTCAGAGAGGGTGCACTAAGCCACGCCCCCCTCAACATACTGAGAGCTGATTTGCTCAGAGAGGGTGCACTAAGCCACGCCCACCTCAACATACTGAGAGCTGATTTGCTCAGAGAGGGTGCACTAAGCCACGCCCCCCTCAACATACTGAGAGCTGATGTGCTCAGAGAGGGTGCACTAAGCCACGCCCACCTCAACATACTGAGAGCTGATGTGCTCAGAGAGGGTGCACTAAGCCACGCCCACCTCAACATACTGAGAGCTGATGTGCTCAGAGAGGGTGCACTAAGCCACGCCCACCTCAACATACTGAGAGCTGATTTGCTCAGAGAGGGTGCACTAAGCCACGCCCACCTCAACATACTGAGAGCTGATTTGCTCAGAGAGGGTGCACTAAGCCACGCCCACCTCAACATACTGAGAGCTGATTTGCTCAGAGAGGGTGCACTAAGCCACGCCCCCCTCAACATACTGAGAGCTGATTTGCTCAGAGAGGGTGCACTAAGCCACGCCCACCTCAACATACTGAGAGCTGATTTGCTCAGAGAGGGTGCACTAAGCCACGCCCACCTCAACATACTGAGAGCTGATTTGCTCAGAGAGGGTGCACTAAGCCACGCCCCCCTCAACATACTGAGAGCTGATTTGCTCAGAGAGGGTGCACACTGGTAGTTGATTATCCCCCTGAATGCATTTTTTTTAACCGTCTGTAGTGTGGTAGTAAAGGGTTAACCTTCTGTAGTGTGGTAGTGAAAGGGTTAAGAGGTTAAAAACAACTTTATCATCATGGTTATCACTCATCCTTTCTTGGCTTCTTTTGTAAGATAGTAGACTAGAACAAAATGGTTTGCACAGTGGGGTCCTGGGATCACCAAGGGTCAGAGGTCAAAGTGGGGTGCTGGGATCACCCAGGGTCAGAGGTCAAAGTGGGGTGCTGGGTTCACCAAGGGTCAGAGGTCAAAGTGGGGTGCTGGGTTCACCAAGGGTCAGAGGTCAAAGTGGGGTCCTGGGTTCACCAAGGGTCAGAGGTTCAGCAGGTCTCCAGCAAAATGAGGAATAGCTTGTTTTCAGTATGTGGTTCAGATTACGTGCAAAATCCTAACACTAACGTTGTGTTTTGGCTCATTGCCACCACACAGAACTATGAAAATGGTCCACAAGCAATGGGTTCAGAATGTTTAATGCTTTTTGACAGTATAACTATGCTTCGATGTCATATATGTCAAGGCAGATCGGTTAATTACCTCCATCAAGGAAATTATGGTTTTGCCGTGTGTGTGTGTGTGTGTGTGTGTGTGTGTGTGTGTGTGTGTGTGCACGTGCATGCATGCATGCATGCATGTGTTGCAGCGCTATGATCATGGCCTGTGTTGTGGCTTTCCTCTGGGTACTCTGGTTCCCTCCCACGTGCATTATGATGAATTGAAAATGGGGGACCCTGATGTAAACAAGACGAAAGTCTTTCTCTGGTCTGCATCCCCTTAACAATTGTGTGTATTGAGCTGTACTGTATTGTACCCAATATTCTGCAATCAATCAATCAATCAATCAATCAATCAATCAATCAAGCATGGTAGGTACAAACTGCTGCCATTGTCCTTGACCAAGGTGGCCCCTGCCCACTGCTCCCAAATAGTTAGAATGGGTCAAATGCAAGAGGACACATTCCATTCCTGGTACTGCTATGTAAAATGTACTTGGCAAAATACATAGATTCACTGGCTGCAGTACCCAGGTGTGTGTGCACTGTGCAGTACAGGTGCACTGCGCCTCCCAGCGGCGGGATTTGGTAATAGCAGGTATTTTCCCTGCAGTGTCTCCCTCCGAGAGAGACACACACACACACCGAGAGAGAGAGACACACACACACATCATGGCGGAGAATGAAACCTTGGAGTGTATAACGGAGCACGAACGGATTCTACAGGAGATAGAGAGTACTGACACGGCGTGTGTCGGTCCAACCCTCCGGTACGGACACGCCGTGTTTCATTAAATTATTATTAATAAACTATCATTACATTCTGGATACGGATATGATCTTACAATACCTTTGTTAGCCCGCTAGCTGACAGTTAGCCTGCTAGCATCAGTCCGTTCTAACGGAGCGGGTTGGCTAGCAGCAGGTTAGCCTGATGATGGCTACCGTTAGCTGCTGTTGTTTTAGCTGATGTCATTAATGTCGTTTGTTGTTGTTTTTCATAATGTTGGATCTGTGTGAGGCGTCCATGTGTGTGTGGTGCACAGCTGACGACCTGTCAGACGTGTAAACGGCAGCAGTAGTGGGTGTGGCTGTTATTATTATTAGCTAACGACGTTAACATTAGTAGCTAGCTGCCGTGTAGCAGGTCCAGCTGCAGCGCCGGAGGGTCCTCTCACTGGGCAAGCCTGTGGCAGCCACGAACCTGCACTGTTTTAGTGAGCGTGTGTTATTGGATTGATTGATTGAACATTTTATTAATGTCCGCCGTGTTTCGAACTGGTTATGCACAGGCCCTCTTTCGAAGTCGCCCTCTTTCGAAGTCGGTTATGCTTAGAGTTTGGAATCGGGGCTGGTCTATCGCCCTGCTCTAAAGATAAACTAACTAAGCATAACCGACCTCGAAAGAGGGCCTAAGCATAACCAGTTTGAAACAAGGCGGACATTAATACAATTTTAATACAATCAATCCAATAACACACGCTCACTTAAAACAGCGCAGGTTCGTGGCTGACCACAGGCTTGCCCAGTGAGAGGATTCTCCGGCGCTGCAGCTGGACCCTACTCGGACAGACAGCCTGCTGCCAGCGGCTACAATGAATGAATGAATGAAAACTTTATTTAACAGATTGCATAATGGGTACAGTACAGTACGGCTCAATACACACAATTGTTAAGGGGATGCAGACCAGAGAAAGACGTTTGTCTTGTTTACATCAGGGTCCCCCATTTTCAATTCATAGCGACATTTATGACATACACAACATACATGACATTTATGGCATAGGGACATACATGACATACAGGTATTTAGTACTGTTACATTTGTGACATATACAATATGCAAATATACAGTACTGTTACCCATAGATCCTGACAGAGTATATACATATGATGGGGAGGGGACTGTACATTAGGAGGGGGTGGGTGGGTGGGAGAGAATATATACATACGGTGGGGAGGAGACTGTACATTAGGAGGGGGTGGGTAGGAGAGAAATATACATACGGTGGGTATAGAATATATGTACGGAGGGGAGGAGACTGTCTATTAGGAGGGGGTGGGGGGGTTTGGACATTTACGGTGGCCAGTTTCGAATTGCAGCCTCCCGTAGGTGCTCTTTAAGAGCAGTTTTGAATGTGGGTAGGGAATCACATTCCTTTACAGATTTGGGTAGGGCGTTTCACATTGATGTGGCATAATTGCGAAACGTGTTTAGTCCCTTGTTTGAGCCGAATCTGGGTTTAACATGATTTGTCAAGCTTCCTTTGGTGTAGTGGTCATGGTATTCACTGACCTTTGGGAAGTATTTTGACATGTACATGGGTACCTTAGTCGTATAGTGTATCTTGTAGACCAGGCCCATTGCAAGTTGCTGTACTCTGTCGTCTACTCTAAGCCATCCTAGGTTGTCAAAGTGGGCAGGGGTGAGGTGGGTCTAGGAGTAAGGTCAAGCAGTAGTCTGACCAGTTTGTTTTGTGATGTTTGTAATCTTGTTTTTAGCGCCTTTGAGGTGCTTTGGTATCATGAGGTGCAAACATAGTTGTAGTACCCTTGAATGAGTGCTCCTGCCAGAGTCTTCAGGGTATTCTTGTTTACCAGAGAGGAGATCCGGTACAATAATCTAGTTCGTTGGTTGACTTTTTTTATTACCTTGGATGCCATTTTGTCACAGGAAAGATTTGCCTCTAGGATGGAACCTAGGTATGTAATTTCATCTTTCCTTGTGACAATATTGTCACCCACTGTAACTGAGAAGCCGTCGGTCTTGCTGAGTTTGTTATTTGATCCGAAGAGAATGGACTCTGTTTTACCCAGGTGTAATGATAGTTTGTTATCAGCGAGCCAGGTGCAGATTCTGCCGAGTTCAGAGCTGAGGGTTTTTTCAACCTGTAACTTGTTCTTGTCAGAGACCAGCAGGGCTGAGTCGTCCGCGAACAAGAACAAGTTGCAGTCACAAGCTGACGACATGTCATTTGCATAAATTAGGAACAGTAGCGGTCCTAGTATGCTTCCTTGTGGAACACCACAGCTCACTGTGAGAGGGGGGGATAGAGTACCGTTTACCTCCACCATCTGTTCCCTCCCTCAAGGTAGGATTGCATCCAGCTCACTGATAAACTATCAAAACCAATTGCTTTTAGCTTGTCAATCAGAATGGTGTGATTGACAGTGTCGAAGGCCTTTTGTAGGTCCAGCATGACCATGCCGCAGTATTTGCCCGCGTCCACCTCTTGTTTGATGTGGTCGTTCACATAGAGAAGGCATGTGACAAGTCACCGGCATCTTGAATAGAGGAGGCCTTGCAATATAATATTTAGAATGTCCATTTGGCATCCATGTTGGAAGAGACACGGGTTGCTATGTGCAAAACCGGTTGCTATGTGTTATATGATTAATACATCAACACAAATGTAATCATTTAGCATCGTATTATTACTGGATCTTGTAAACAAGTCACAGTAGGACAGTAGTAATATCACGTCTTTCCAGTGTTTTACCTACCCTACCACTGCACAGAAATTAGGCATTTTATTTCAAAAGTGGTTAGGGTTACAGGCAGGCACCCACGTTGGAAGAAAGACAACTACACAAAAAATATGTGGAAGGCCTCGCTAACGTTATGTAGCTTGCTAGATACACTATAAGCAGCTAGCTGCTGTAGCCAAGGCCTTGTTGAATGATGACGGACAGACCATATAAATTATACTATTATGTGACATGTCATTTGATGGAGGCCTTTACTCAAAGTGACACAAGAGCCCCCCCCAACCATGGTCATGTTAGTTCCATTATACACCCATTGGAACTACACAGGACCTGGGACATTTGTAGCTGTCACGTCTGCCAAGTGCTTTCCATTTTTACCTACCAGTAGACATGCCTGTAGGCTATCTATACTAGATGGAAGGTATGAATGTGTCCCTGTAGTCACTGATTTAGCTTAGTGTGTGGTGGCTTTTAAAAGAATGACAGCCACGCCTCCTAAGCGGCCCAGCCGGTTGTGTTGGCCTGTGTCTCTCTCCTCACATACATTACATTACTACCCACTAGGGCTGCAACTAACGATTATTTTGGTAGTCGACTAATCTGTCGATTATTTTTTCGATTAGTCGACTAATCTAACGATTATTTCTGTCACAGTCACACCCTCCATCTCTGCTTCCTGTGGGCGCGGCTCCTTTTCCGGGCTCTTAGCAGACTTCTTAGCTTAACATAACAGACCGACAGTAAGTTTGGGGCTAAAAACACAATGAAATAAAATAATAATAATAATAATAATAATAATAATAAATAATATATCCTTCTTAGCAGACTTCTTAGCTTAACATCCCAGGGAACTAATGGGATAACTGGGGATGTTGTTTGCTCCTGACAAGAGTAAGGCTGAGCCCGAACGTTCGAACGTTCGTTCGTTACGCTGACATTCAGACTTTAATTAATGGGTTCGAACGTTCGGTGGAAAAAAAAAGGAGGCGCGCAGGGTTGAGGCGATGTGAAGAGGCGCGTCCCCCGCGGCGCTCGGCTCAACCAGTATGGTCTGCCGGGCTGCATCTGGATACTATTGTCTCAACCAGAGCTCTAATTCTGCCAATTACGTCACACCGCTTGCACCCGCCTCTGCTGTTACCACCAATCGGCAAGCGTTTATTAGTTTTTTACTTCCGGCAATGCCGCCATTGATCTGCTTGCGAGAAGCACAACAGACTTACCGTAGCTAATACGTTAGCTCCCCGCCGAGAACGTAGATGAGGATGACCAAACGAGGCATAATGATTTTACTGCAACGAATGTTATAATAAAACAAAGCCTTTCTATACATGTGTCTAGGCCTGCCACGATAACACATTTTGCTGGGCGATTAATTGCCCCCGAAAATATCGCGATAAGCGATATTATTGCGACCGGTTAGAGAATTTTTTTTTGAGAAATGTATTTCCCAAAACTTTTATTTTGAAGCCCACCGCTCCGTCTTTTCCGGTGTTTTAGACTTTTATTTTGAAGCCCACCGACCGGACCGGAAGTATTGTTGTGATTATCCTAGCAGAACCTATGAGCCGACAACTTGTCTCGTCCGGTTCTGTGTTTTTGAGCTAATGATAAAACAAATAGAGATTGTTGGTGAACAACTAACTTTAGGTTAGTTTTAACGTTAGCTACTAACGTTAGATGCAGCTACTACAGGCAATCAACGATGAAGAGGAAGAGTCAAAGCAGTATATAATAGAATAGCTGTGGTGCGTAGGCACTGCAGCACGACTCGAAACTACCTACTACGTTATAATAAATGAATTCATGTTTAACTTGTCCCCGTGTCCAGTCCTTTGACTAGCCCCACCCGTTCATTGTAAACAATGATGCATGTAATTGTATTAACGTTATTCTGTGTTGTAGCTATGCTATACGTTGTATTTCGTTTGTTAGCTATTTAGCTAATGTTGTTAGCATTGAATGAGAATCAACACTCCATCTTTCATCTTTATTTAGCAGTCCAGTTTCTCCGGGCAGTAGCGAGTAACTATACTTGGGTCTAAAAATAGCTAACGTTACACTATAAATAACGCTACTTGGTTAAAAGGAGCAACACTATTGAGAAATGTAGTTAAGCTATGTGGCGTTGCCCCACGGAGCTCCTGTGCTGTGCTCTGTAGTAAAGCCAGCGGCCCGCCTCCCAACACGGACAGTGACTGACAAGGGGCACTGGTTCCGCCTCATTAAAACAAACGCGCAAATAGCAATTAATCGCGCCCGTCAAAATCATTGCATTAATTTTAATTATCGCGGCAATTAATCGATTTATTGCTTATCGCGGCAGGCCTACATGTGTCTGATTGAAAACTTTATTAACAGACTGCAGAATGGGTACAACTCAGGGCTCTATATATAACGTTAATGCCACAAAACGAATGCCTTTGTTTATCTAGCCCCTTACGTGACTGCGGTGTGCAAGGGCTATTGTTTATCATCATAAGTAGTAACTTTGATGCAGTAGCTTGTTTATTTTCTTTTGAGTGCTTTGTTTAATTACATGTTTACATGAACAGCCACCACTGTAAACAACATGTTTTTCACCAATAGACTATGCAATGCCGCCCTCCTTAGGATCTAAATACAATAAAAAAAAAATTTATAAAAAAAAAAAAAAAAAAAAAAAATTATTAAAACATTTAAAAAAACGAATGTTCTAACGTTCGTTCGATAAACCCTGGCGAATGTTCGAACCCTAAAAACAGGGTTCGGGGACAGCCTTAGACAAGAGTCTAAAAGTCTGGGGTGATGGTAGACAAAGCAACTCTGAGGTCATGCTCAATGTCCAATCTGTTCCTCTGCTTTGTCTTCAGCTGGACCAGAGCTGAGAAGCCACTTTCCCAAAGATAGGTAGTGCAAAAAAATAAAAAAATAAAATAAATCTTTTTTAATACGACGCATCGACGAAAAAATTTGGCATCGATTATGTCGACTAATCGTTGCAGCCCTACTACCCACAGATTACTGAAATAGCCTTACTGTTAGGTCCACATTGTCATTTACATTTTGTCATTTAGCTGACGCTTTTATCCAAAGCCACTTACAAGTTGTGTACAACAAGTCAGCAGGAGGGGTACACCTCCTGGGATTGCACTGGGGCATGCATGGTTATCTCTATATGGAGGTGTTGGTTGGTGCACACCCTAGTGCAGGGGTTGGCAATTAGGTCTGGCCACGGGCCATATTTTCCCCAAGCCTTTGCTTGGCGGGCCAGGATTAAAAACAATGGCTAATTTAACCCTTTAATCGCCAATGACGTGTTTAGACGTCATTCCTTGCCATGCGTAATCTGCCAAATGACGTTTTACAGCGTCTTTGAGATCAATATTTCAAAAATCTGTCATGGCAATCATATTTCACCCACGGAGACTTGACGGGTGCTGTAGATCTCCTCTCAACTCTCCAACGGTTCAAGACCGCCATCTGGTGGCCGATCGGCGAGGTGCCAAAACCGGAAGTGAGCGGCCGGAAGTGGTGCTCACCCATATTTCGTCCGGCCACTCGCTATCGCTCGCGGGACTCCATCTTGATAGACTGGATATCGATCCGTTGCCAATAACTCGATAAACAACATGATTTGGACGTATATAGTATTATACAACCTGGAACTGGACCAACTAGATCGACATCCCATAATAACGATCTTTTTGCTCTACTCTCATCGCCCAACGCTACGAGGAAGCTGCGGTGAGTTTCAGCGTGTTTGATTATTATTATACATACAAACTGCTCTGATCTATATATCACCCATACTACATAAATGATTTAACGTCGGCCACGGACTTATAAACCCCCCCCCCCCCCCCCCCCCCTCCGGTCACCAGCAGATGATGAGGCATGACGTTTAGGACCTTGTACAATTGACATTTTTAATCTGACGTCAATCGGTATCAACCTACATTTGATGGGGCGCCCCAGTGGCGAACCACATAGCGCGCTCAGCCGCGACACGTTATTTGCCGAATGTCTTCCCCCCACTCTGTCTCCCATTCCTCCTCTGTCTCTCTCTACTGGACTGCCCAGTAGCAATAAAGCGATAAAACGCAGAAAAAAAAATATAAGAAAAAAAAAAACTACATTTGATGATCTAAAATATATGTATTTATGGCTATAACTCACGTTCTATGGAATGCTGCAGAAAACGATAAAAACATATTTATACTTTAGACCGTATTTTAGTATGAATGTGTGAATGAAAAAGTAGAACGTTGCTACATCCTAAACGATAGATACTTGATGTTGAATGGGCCATAGTAATGTCAATTTAGCAATACAATTTAAAAAGTTATAGCCCTGCAAAGAAGGGGAACATCTCCATAGACTTACAGTGGTGGCAGAGAAGGGATTAAGATCAGAATAATCTCTGGCAGATAAAGGGTTAATATACTGATATATCCGCAAATGGCGGACCCTGATGTAAACAAGACAAATGTTTTTCTCTGGTCTGCATCCCCTTAACAATTGTGTGTATTGCACCGTACTGTATTGTACCAATTCTGCAATCTGTTAAATAAAGTTTTCATTCATTCATTCATGAACAGCAGATCAGCTGTTGCAGATCACCGCGGCGGGTGATGAACCAGAATGCATGAAAACACGACTCACCATACCTTGTTTGTTGTTAAATCCTCCAAAATCCCTGCTAATGTTTGAAACATGTCCAATATCCACTCGCCGCCCTCCAATTCCAGATTGGCGTTGAATGCAGCTACTTTATCTGCCAACTTGAACACAGTTGTCATCATTGCCTCGCTATTGTTGTTGTTGTTGTCGCCACATATTATGCAGAGAGGACGTCGGCTCGGCACGAAAGAATCACAGACCTGTTGCGATAAACCCGTATTTTAAGTATGGCTCCTGTTTATTAACACTTTGATCGCCATGGTTAAATTCATAATTTACCATCCCTCGCCATCTCTATTTGTCTATGGAGAAGTTCCCCTTCTTTGCAGGGCTATAACTTTTTAAATTGTATTGCTAAATTGACATTATTATGGCCCATTCAATGTCCTATATCTATTGTTCAGGGTGTAGCAACGTTATACTTTTTCATTCACATATTCAAACTACAATATGGTCTAAAGTAGGCCTGCCACGATAACAAATTTTGCTGGGCGATTAATTGCCCCCGAAAATATCGCGATAAGCGATATTATTGCGACCGGTTAGAGAATTTTTTTTTGAGAAATTTATTTCCCAAAACTTTTATTTTGAAGCCCACCGCTCCGTCTTTTCCGGTGTTTTAGACTTTTATTTTGAAGCCCACCGACCGGACCGGAAGTATTGTTGTTATTATCCTAGCTTGCTGATGCTGCTGGTGGACTGGGGCCAGCTAACGTTAGCTTGCTGATGCTACTACTACTTCGACATGCTGCTAATGGGCTGGGGCCAGCTAACGTTAGCTTGCTGATGCTGCTGGTAGATCGACATGCTGCTAGTGGACTGGGGCCAGCTAACGTTAGCTTGCTGATGCTACTAGTAGATCGACATGAGCTAATGATAAAACAAATGTTGAGATTGTTGGTGAACTAACTTTAAGTTAGTTTTAACGTTAGCTACTAACGTTAAAACGCTAACGTTACACTACAAATAACGCTACTTGGTTAAAAGGAGCAACACTATTGAGAAATGTAGTTAAGCTATGTGGTGTTGCCCCACGGAGCTCCTGTGCTGTGCTCTCTGCTCTGTAGTAAAGCCAGCGGCCCGCCTCCCAACACGGACAGTGACTGACAAGGGGCACTGGTTCCGCCTCATTAAAACAAACGCGCAAATAGCAATTAATCGCGCCCGTCAAAATCATTGCATTCATTTTAATTATCGCGGCAATTAATCGATTTATTGCTTATCGCGGCAGGCCTAGTCTAAAGTATAAATATGTTTTTATCGTTTTCTGTAGCTTTCTTCAGAACTTGATTTATAGCAAATGCATTATATTGATGATCAAATACAGTTTGGTAGCGATCGGTGCCAGATAAAAAATTTCAACTGGAGGTACTTCTAGAAGTTACTACGTATCATCTGATGTTGACCGGATGGGCGGGGGGTCGTTTATAATTCCGTGGGCAACGTTATATCATTCACCTAGGGTGGGTCATATGATCATCAGAGCAGTTTATATGGAACATGTTAGAAAATAACGCTGAAACTCACCGTGGCTTCCTCGCGCCGTTGGGGGATGAGCGTGGAACAGAATTTTTTCTATTGGATGGAGAAATACCGGATCCATTTCCAGGTTGTATAATAGTATATATGTCCAAATCATGTTGTTTATTGAGTTAGGGTGAGCGATCGATTATCCAGTGTGTCAAGATGGAGTCCCGGGAGCTATAGCGAGTGGTCGGACCGAATTTGGATGAGCACCAGTTTCCTGTTTCCGGTTTGCTGTTTGGGCGATCTGCCGATCGGCCACCAGATGGCGCTCTTGAACCGTTAGATAGTTGAGAGGAGATCAGCAGTATATCTCAGGTCCCCGGAGGAGAAATATGATTTCGATCACAGATTTTTGAAATATTGATATCAAAGACGAGTTACGGCGTCTTCGGCAGAATGAGCATGGCGGGGAAAGACGAGTTCCGGCGTTTTCGGCGATTAAAATGTTAACAGTAGGTCACCTACGTGATGCAAAATGTAGACCCAGGGTATCTTCCTGTCCTCAATGTCCCTGTGTGCGAAACAAAAGATTAACAAACAAGAAAAACAATCACCATAAGTAGGGTTGGGCATCGTTTGGATTTGAACGATTCCGGTTCCGATTCCGATTCTCCATATCGATTCCTGTTCTAAACGATTCTCGATTCCGATTCTTTGAGGTGCAGGTCAAAACAGGTCACAACTTATTTCGAAGGAGATTTTTTTTTTTTTTTTATTATTTCAAAGAAAATCATACTATTCACATTTTCAGTTGACTTGATAGTTTAATTTGGTTGCTGTACTGTAACTAGGGTATTAATTAACAAAGTAAAAAAAAAAAAGTAAAAAAAAAAATCAAAATTTAGAATCGAAATTCAAATATGTTACTTCCGGTTCCAGAACCGGAAGTTAGGAACCGGTTCCTATTAGAACCGGTTTTCGGTGCCCAACCCTAACCATAAGCTGGGTGACGATGAATAAACAAATACACAAAACAGGTTATGGGTAAAACAGAAATGTACAACAGGCAGGATCACAAAAGGTACAAACATGAGCTCAACAGAGCTTTAACTAGCTCACACCAACAAACATGAGCTCAACAGAGCTTTAACTAGCTCACACCAACAAACATGAGCTCAACAGAGCTTTAACTAGCTCACACCAACAAACATGAGCTCAACAGAGCTTTAACTAGCTCACACCAACAAACATGAGCTCAACAGAGCTTTAACCAGCTCACACCAACAAACATGAGCTCAACAGAGCTTTAACCAGCTCACACCAACAAACATGAGCTCAACAGAGCTTTAACTAGCTCACACCAACAAACATGAGCTCAACAGAGCTTTAACTAGCTCACTCCAACAAACATGAGCTCAACAGAGCTTTAACTAGCTCACTCCAACAAACAGAACTCTACCACAACACCACCAGATATAATTACCCACAGACACCGACAGAGATCTCGCTAACACTGCACACACAGGGATATATGAAGGGATGTGGAGGTTAATTGTCTGACGAGCCTCAGCTGCTGCTGCTGCTGATTGACCCTGAGAGAAAGATAGGTTACACAGGAGGGAGACAAAAAAACAACAATACAACCTGCCTACATACACAACACATAATATATATTATTCCCTATACAATACAATATAATATTACAAGGATACATACATAATGATATAAGGACAGAGTCCGTAACACCATCTATAAAACATCATGCTAAAACTGTGAAACAAATGTCCTACTCCCCTAAAGAAAGAAATACATAGCAAACATGAGTCACTCAGTTATCCAATAGTGCTGCTGCTTTTTATTTTGTTAAAATCTTTTAGTTAATAAGACTAAAAGGCTACAACGATTTCATGATGGCTTCCTGTCCTCGCATTTCCTTTTCCGGTTTAACGTAACATTTTCAACAACAGATTGCTGCTAATTAAACACTTCATGGAAACGGAGTAACGTTAACGTTATGTCGAGTTCATACGTGTAGTGTAGTATGAACTCGACATAACGTTAACATTACTCTGTGTCCACTGTTGCTGCCACCGTTGCATCGCAGATGGATGGTACACTACTATGTTAGCTCCGTAGCTAATCCGCTCCTAGACTACCGATAGCAGTACCGATAACGTCGGAGCTTATCAATACTCCGGTTTTTTCTAATTTAGTACCGGTTCCCGTTTAGAACCGGGTTTCGGGGGGCATCCCTAGCCTTCGCTGCTGCTGCCCCTCAGCTCTGGAACAGCCTCCTCCCCCACATAAGATCTGCCCAGAGCCTAGAGAGGCTTTTAAATCGCTGCTTAAAACGCACCTCTTTTCCCCCTGGCCTTTGACCAGAGTTAGCCTGCCACCTGTACACAACGTTTGCTGTTACTCTGAATTTTTTTTTATCTATTATCTTGTCTCTTTTATATTGCACCTTGCTCTTGTTTTCTTAGTGTACTATACCTTTTTCTGAAATGTTAGTGTATTTTATTTGTTACTGCATTGTATGTGTTTTTTTTATCATGTCCTACCTGTAAAGCACTTTGGTCATTGTAAATGTGCTATATGTAAATGTGCTATATAAATAAAGCTGACTTGACTTGACTATGTAACGAGGAGACGGATCACTGTGGTAGTTTTGACAAACATATTCAGAGAAAATTATTAAATGTGATCATGTGATCGTATATGTTGAGTGAAAATTATTATGTAAAATACTGCATGTTTGAGGAGAAATGTTTTAGACATGTTTAAAATGAATGAGCTCTGCTAATTGGATGGGAGTTGCGGTGAGTGGTTGCCATGGTAACCAGATTGACCCATGGAGGGCTTCATTTTTTTTTATCACAGAACTTTAGTTTTTGTAGAAAGACAGAGTGACCTGACACTTCTCTAAACAGACTTGTGTCGTGTGTCCCTGCTGCCCTGCCTACGTACCGGTTCCACACTTCCTGGTTGTGGTTGAATACAGTAGCCTATCACAGCCAAGGTTAGACAGAGCAGATGTCACGTTTGAAGCACTGACACACATACTGTATAATAAAACTCATGTAAACTGAGAGTGACTGGAGCCAATGCCAGTATGTAAATCATTTATGGTTGGTTGGAGTTGTACTATGTTTACCGGAGTAGGCTATATTCTGGAGTCGTACTCTAAACTGTGTTTCCACTGTAGGCTAGTATATTCTGGAGTCGTACTCTAAACTGTGTTTCCACTGTAGGCTATATTCTGGAGTCGTACTCTAAACTGTGTTTCCACTGTAGGCTATATTCTGGAGTCGTACTCTAAACTGTGTTTCCACTGTAGGCTATATTCTGGACTCGTACTCTAAACTGTGTTTCCACTGTAGGCTATATTATGGAGTCGTACACTAAACTGTGTTTCCACAGTAGGCTATATTCTGGAGTCGTGCTCTAAACTGTGTTTCCACAGTAGGCTATATTCTGGAGTCGTACTCTAAACTGTGTTTCCACTGTAGGCTATATTCTGGACTCGTACTCTAAACTGTGTTTCCACTGTAGGCTATATTCTGGAGTCGTACTCTAAACTGTGTTTCCACTGTAGGCTATATTCTGGAGTCGTACTCTAAACTGTGTTTCCACTGTAGGCTATATTCTGGAGTCGTACTCTAAACTGTGTTTCCACTGTAGGCTATATTCTGGAGTCGTACACTAAACTGTGTTTCCACTGTAGGCTATATTCTGGAGTCGTACTCTAAACTGTGTTTCCACTGTAGGCTATATTCTGGAGCCGTACTCTAAACTGTGTTTCCACAGTAGGCTATATTCTGGAGTCGTACTCTAAACCGTGTTTCCACTGTAGGCTATATTCTGGAGACGTACTCTAAACTGTGTTTCCACTGTAGGCTATATTATGGAGTCGTACTCTAAACTGTGTTTCCACTGTAGGCTATATTCTGGAGTCGTACTCTAAACTGTGTTTCCACTGTAGGCTATATTCTGGAGTCGTACTCTAGACTGTGTTTCCACTGTAGGCTATATTCTGGAGTCGTGCTCTAAACTGTGTTTCCACTGTAGGCTATATTCTGGAGCCGTACTCTAAACTGTGTTTCCACTGTAGGCTATATTCTGGAGTCGTACTCTAAACTGTGTTTCCACTGTAGGCTATATTATGGAGTCGTACTCTACGGTTTGGGGTGTCCCCACCCTGCTTAAGTACCGGTTACACACTTCCTGGTTGTGGATTTGTAAGGGTTGAATGCAGTAGCCAATCACGACCAAGGTTAGACAGAGCACAGACTTCTTGAAGCCAAAGTCACAGTATGTAAATCATTTATGGTCGGTTGGAGTTGTAGTCTGTGTACTATGTTTCCTGGAGTAGGTTTTCATAGAGGATATAAACACACTGACCATACTGCTAACAGTGATGTCATGAGAGGATGAGCTGGTTAGTGTAGGAGCTGAGGAGAGGACAGTGATGTCATGAGAGGATGAACTGGTTAGTGTAGGAGCTGAGGAGAGGACAGTGATGTCACGAGAGGATGAGCTGTTTAGTGTAGGAGCTGAGGAGAGGACAGTGATGTCATGAGAGGATGAGCTGGTTAGTGTAGGAGCTGAGGAGAGGACAGTGATGTCATGAGAGGATGAGCTGTTTAGTGTAGGAGCTGAGGAGAGGACAGTGATGTCATGAGAGGATGAGCTGTTTAGTGTAGGAGCTGAGGAGAGGACAGTGATGTCATGAGAGGATGAGCTGTTTAGTGTAGGAGCTGAGGAGAGGACAGTGATGTCATGAGAGGATGAGCTGTTTAGTGTAGGAGCTGAGGAGAGGACAGTGATGTCATGAGAGGATGAGCTGTTTAGTGTAGGAGCTGAGGAGAGGACAGTGATGTCATGAGAGGATGAGCTGTTTAGTGTAGGAGCTGAGGAGAGGACAGTGATGTCATGAGAGGATGAGCTGTTTAGTGTAGGAGCTGAGGAGAGGACAGTGATGTCATGAGAGGATGAGCTGTTTAGTGTAGGAGCTGAGGAGAGGACAGTGATGTCATGAGAGGATGAGCTCTTTAGTGTAGGAGCTGAGGAGAGGATGTGTAAACGGTACACAATTAAACCACGGTTCGGTACGTACGGTACAGTGGGGGAAAGTTTACGTTTATTTATTTGGCTTTCCATGTTCCACTCAGGTGATGCAGTAACTGTTAAGTAGGGCTGTCAATGAATATTCTATATTAAAATTAATAATCGACTTGTTAACGGATGACCGATAGGAGACACGCAATGTCATTGAACTGAATACAACAACAACCGCGACCACCGTCCCTCAGGGTGAAACGTTATTGAATAGAGAAAGAAGCGTCGTGCAGGTCCCTAATGGTAAATACTATTTCCTGTTTCATGCCGAGGAAAATATATCAATTCATGTTCATCACACCTTGTTTGGAGGCACGTTGCTGTGTATGAATGTCCGTCATATATGCCGCAAACTATCATTAATAATTTGATCTCCGAGAGACAGCCCCTTCTCAATCTAGCACCAATCCTCCTCACGCACTGAGAGAGAGAGGGGGTGCGTGTGCGTGTGTGTGTGCGTGTGCGTGTGTGTGTGCGTGTGTGTGTGTGTGTGTGTGCGTGCGTGCGTTCGCCGCACTATGAGGCTATGCTAAATGACAGGTAATCTCAGTGTTGTGCGTGGGCCCTTTGCGAAAGTTATATTTTGGAAAGGGGTGAACTTGGGAGTTTAGAATACAATTTTGCACGCACGAAAAAAGTTCTGCACGCGCGTTCCTTTGGTGGTTAACATACCGTGGCATTCATCCGGTACACAGCGCATGCATGCTGAACCAAAGGTCCAGTACTGACACGGGTCAGTACAGATACGTGCACCGTTACAGCCCTAATTATAACATAATCATTGTTTGATAGTAGATAGTGTAATTCCCTCCAAGCACAGCAGACATAAGTGGCTTTCTTTTGACGGGTTTATTGAAAGCTTGTTCCTCCAATCCACCGTGAAAACTTAAAAGAGAAACATAAGTTGCATTAGGTCGACACAAAACAATAATATACACAGCATGAAAAGCAACACGTCAACAAAGCAAAATACAAACAAACACTAAACACCTTGTTGGCTGCGTGCTACAAAAAGGGGGGTTTTCATTCTTCTGTTCTTGTCAACAGTCATAGTAGAACCTGTACCAGAGCGCAACTCCGACCGTCCCTGCCGCTCGCTCGCAGGGGCCATAATCAGTCCCAAAAGTAAAAAACGCGAGAGCAGCCCAACGAGACACCATATATAACCAGACGTCAAAATGAATATACTATAAATTGTAGCAAATTAAATAACAAAGAAAATAAGAAATGCAACATAAATACATTCTCAAATATTACACCAGACCCACAAACCTAAAGAACATATAAATTATGAAAACGATATAATGGCCACAGCTACAAATGTCACGTGTTCGAGTGGAGGGGTGGAGTTCTTATTACGGGAATGAGAGTTCACTTGACTCTCGATAGACAATGGTACTAAAAAACGAAATCGATCTTCCATTAATTGTTAACATCCCTACTGAAAACTTAAAATGGAGTTGAGGTTCTTTGTCTGAGGTGCTCACTGAGTTAATGAGTTTAAATGTCCTCCAGTGATGCCAACAGAGGTGTTGAAAAACATCAGGATTGTCATTTCATTAGGCTGTAATTAACACAACACAATGGTTGTGTAATAGCAAATGTGTAATTACAGTATAATACCACAGGATGGAGCCATAACTCCAGCAGAAATCATTGTTGTCTGTGTAGATCCTGGAATCCAAATTAAATATGAACCTCTCACTCTTCAATCCAGCCTCATCATTACAACTATAAAACACATACAAAAAACTGAAAACAAGACTAGGTGTGCAAAGCTCAATTAAAAAGTAGCGACAGTTTATTTGGCCTGGTTTAAAAAGAAATGTGTGCGTTGGCCTGAGGTCAGGTGGTCTGAAGCAGCAGCTGAAAGGAGGTGTGAAGGGTCCTTAGTGATGAGAGTCAGCCTTTTCCTTTTACTGCGTGACTGTAAAGGTCTGAGAGTTCGCTCTTCACTAGTCCCGGTGATTTTGGTTGCATGTCATCCGCAAATTTGAGAAGTGACGGTCCATTGCTATAGGGAGGTGTAGTCTGACATCACTTTGGACCGCCCGCGAGGTCCACCCTATAGGGATTTAATATCATTGGGAAAATGGATTATCGGCTATTGTAACAATTCTGCCTCATGGACATTGAAAAGCTTTCCATTTTGGGGGGAGCTCCAGTAGCTCACCACGTACCGCGAGTGCTATTTCAGCGCCGTGGACAACCGCGCTCGCGCGGATCTGGGGCTGAGCGCGTTCGAATCCCGGACGGCAGCCGTGCCTTTCCCAGAGTGTCTTCCCCCCCATCTGAACCCTTTCAGCCTGCTTCTGTCGGTCGAACTTGACCAAGTATGAATGCGAAGAAAAAGCGATAAACGCTAAAAGAACCAGGTGACTGGTCAAAGTTTAAAAAAAAAGAAAAGCTTTCCATTTTTGCACAAAATGAGTTCCCTTCTATCACTAACATTATTGTTTAAACATTTTTGGTTGAAATACAATTCGGCGATTTTTCTTACGATTAATTGCGAATATTTTCATGTTGACCTATAGATTGTGGATGAATACGCACAGAAAGGTACACCATGCAAATGTTCATGCTTTATTTGTTTTAAACAAGATGATTTAGAAATGGGGGAAATACGTTGCAATTTTGCGAGGTGGACCAGCTGGAATCAGCAATGACGTAACCACTACACCTCCCTATTGCTGGTGAATTGTGTATATGGAGAAGATGATGGATGACAAGACTAGGGATGGGTACCGTTCACATTTGAACCGATATGGTACCGGTACCTGTGAATCGATACCGGTACCCAACGGTACCTTTTTTCCGGTACTTTAGTCTCTAAAAATGTAATCTACCTACCTCAGTTGTGGAAAGAAATCCAAACTTCAAATAACCACACTTTCGACCGTTTTCGGCTTGCCATTGCCCCGACTGCTTTGTTGTTGAATCAAGTCAAATCCTAGGTATATTGTGCGTGTGAACGTTGACATGAAAAGAAAAAAGTTAAAAAAATCTTTTTTTTAAGCGTAACGATTTTTTATTATTATAATTTCTTTTTTTACAGTACCGACAACGGTATCTCACACGAATCGATACTCGGTAGTACCGACGTGTTTCGGTAAGTACCTTTTAAAAGTACCGAATTCGGTACCCATCCCTAGACAAGACCCCTGTGGCACTTCCAGTATTTTCAACAATGTTGCTGGATTTAAAACCGTTCACTCTGACATATTTAAAGAATTCTCTTAATCCATAAAACCATTTGTATTCATCAATTAATATAAAAATCAACGTATTAATTAACCCAAAGTAATATAAAAAACATGTCTCAGATTCTTCCTGAGCAACGTACGGCTCCCGCCTACCTCCGATCAGTGGTCTCTTAACTACACGCCCTCAAGACCCCTACGCTCTACATCCTCTGGCCGCCTCAGACCCACTCCTATCCGAGCTCCGGGAGGGTCATCAAAGAGAAGTCGCCTATTCGATCCTCGCCCCACAATGGTGGAACAAACTTCCCACCACAGTCAGGACACCCGAAACCCGACCAATTTTCAGCCGACGACTAAAAACAATTCAATCAAGAATGTTTTTCAAACAAACCTTTGTACTGTCTTTTACTATCATGCAGCACTTTGCCACTAAATAATCTACCTTGCCTATATTACTACCTACTATGCTAATATGTCTTACACTACTATGCACTCATGACTGTAGCACTCAAGTTCAACACTGTTTGACGAACATTGTTACTTAGCTGAAAGAGTTGTACCCTTCATGCTGACCTGTTGTACAGAAAGCATCAGCTAAATGTAAATGTCATTAATATTTCAATATTCTATTCAATCTAATTCAATCTAACTTCTTATAAATAAACTAAACAAGGGCACCCAAGTGGTGACCCATGTAACACGCTGCGTCGCGGCACGGCCGACCCGGGTTCGATTCCAGGACCCGGCGTCCTTTGCCGAATGTCTTCCCCCCACTCTGTCTCCCGTTCTTCCTCTCTATCTCCCTCTACCGGACTGCCCGAGTGCCCGGTAGTACAAACAAATAAAAATCTACCAAAAACATATATATAATAAACTAAACAAATAAATGTAACAAGAAATAACGTATACAGGGCATGATTCCAATGTTCTATATTAGAACAAGTCAAGTCAAGTCAAGAGTTTTAATTGTCACGGCATACAAGTATACAATGAAATGCGGGTGGTCTTGCCCGCGACGATGTGCAATACAGTGGTACAACATATAATAGAATCCAATAAAAAAACAGTGGTACAACATATAATAGAATCCAATAAAAAAAAAAACATTGTGCAATAAACAGGTAACAGGTAACATGGTGTGACATCTCGGTATCTGTACATAGTATTTACAGAGCATATAGGACATGCTAGGTAGCTTTAGTAGTGCAATACACTGTTCCTGTTGTTATACTAATTTAAAGTGGCCTTTCCTCTTGGCCATAAGTGTGCGTGTGTGCGGCGTGAGTGTGTGCCCGCTCAGAAAACAGCCCAGTCTTAACTGTAGCTAATCTCAGTTTCACAGTCCAACATAACATCTCTCCAAAATAAGATTAAAGAGCTTGTTCAATTCAAGTGAAAGGAATATAGTGCAATCCACCACAGAAATGAATTAAACAATGTCAAATTCAAGTCACTTTAAGGAGGAATACCAAACCATTGTGCAACCTTGAGTTTAGAAGTTCAATAGAAATGAATCTTACAGTCAAACAGAGTGCAATTTGAGTGACACTTATTTTCTTCCTAACAAGAATAACTAAAACTAGTGCAATCCTAATCAATATCTAAAACTAGTGCAATCTGAAATTCTGAATCAATAACACAATGAATGCAATCTGAATCAATAACTACAACTAGTGTAATCTGAATCAACAATTAAAACTACTAAGAGCAATCTGAATCAATAACTAAAACGTGTGCAATCTGAATCAATAACTAAAATGATTGCAATATGAACTAAAACTTGTGCAATATGAACCAATACCTAAAACTAGTGCAATATAAATCAACACACTCTCTCTCCTCCCTTCCTCCCTCCACTCACTCTCTCCTCCCTCATCTTCTCTCTCCCCCTCCCTCCCTCCTTCTCTCTCCTCCCTTCCTCCACTTCACTCTCCTCCTCCCTCATCTTCTCTCCCCCTCCCTCCCTCCTCCTCTCTCTCCTCCCTCCCTCCACCTCTCTCTCCCCCCTCTCCTCTCTCTTAGGCCATGTTCTGTACTTGTGTCTGACGGACACGGGCCAGACGTGGCCATCAAAACAGACCAGGGGGGTCCGGCACCATGTGTCCACATGGCTCTTTGACTCAGCAACAACAAGACCAAATGTACGCTGTTTGACTGGAGACATGTCAACATCACCAGCCCCTCAAAGACCTCCAGGGCAGAACTCTTAACCCTTTCGCTACCACACTACAGAAGGTTAACCCTTTACTATCACACTACAGACGGTTAACCGTACAAAGGCATGTTTTACGTTAAAAAAATACCAGCAGGTTACCTAAGATAGACCTTACCTCAGTCAGAAAGTACTCCGAAATGAATAAATCCCAGTCGATCCCATGGCGATTGCAATTAAATGGTAAATGGTTGCTTTTTTATATAGAGCTTTTATCCAAAGCGCTTTACAATTGGTTACTCACATTTTACTCATCCACTCACACATCCACACACACATCCACTCACACATCCACACACACATCCACACACACATCCACTCACACATCCACACACACATCCACACACACATCCACACACACATCCACACACACATCCACACACACATCCACTCACACATCCACTCACACATCCACACACACATCCACACACACATCCACACACACATCCACACACACATCCACACACACATCCACACACACGTCCACACACACGTCCACACACACATCCACACACACACCGACGGGCGACGGCGGAGGCAACCATGCAAGGTGCCAACCTGCTCATCGGGAGCAATTAGGGGTTAAGTGTCTTGCTCAAGGACACATCGACACGCTGCCCGGGAGGAGCGGGAATCGAACCGGGAACCTCCGGATTGCCAGACGACTGCTCTACCTCCCGAGCCACTGTCGCCCCTTAGTTGTGTATATTGGGCATGGATACCATACGGGAAAGAATAGCTCTGAGGCACCAAATCTTCCACCGATTGCTATGTGGGGGGGGGGAATAAACCCGAAATGAGGGAGAGGGAATTAAGCTCTTATTATTCTTGTTATTGCTGTTATTGCTTCCATTGTTATGAATGAGAGAACCCATTTTCACGTTCATAATTAGGAAATAACATGACTTCCACTGGTGTATCATTTGTAATATAAATACATTTATCAATACATTCATTGATCAATAACCTACATATTATTACCATGCTATTTATGTTAGGTAATATTAACCTGTTAAGCCCTAGCCCTATCTTCAGAAAATCGACCTAAAGTACATACCTAAGTAAATGGAATATTGCTCCACTTCTACAAGGTCCATTTGCATGTTATTGGTATCTAGGGACATCTATGGACCTCAGTGAATGTATTCCCAGTGTCAGGAATATTGTGTCTGTTACTAGGCTCGAGTAAATTGTGATGAAACAAAGGAGAATATAAATTATGATTTTTCTTTGCATCTTTGACAGTGAATAACACCTGTTAAAATGACCAGACATGAAGAACTGCTCGTTCAGCACCTTCTTGAGATCACGTGTACAAAAGTCTAAGCAAATGAATAAAGGGAAGATGATTAAACAGAAGGTTTTGTAGATGCAGTACTGAATTCTCCCATCCGGACCTATGCAATTTGAATTGCTTGTTGATTTGATTGTTGCTAAATGTTCACAGAAGGTAGACACACTAACTGCGCTACAATCTATGCCAATAACATTCAGTTTTGTGGTAGAGAATCCTGAGAAATAAGAGAAATAAAAAAAAAATGCATGCAGTCATTTGCTTGCAGGAAGCTAGAATCGGCTGGGTACTGTAGTTTTTCATTCATTGAGAGCTCTGGATGCCCTCTTCTCATGTGACTACATTCAGCGACATTTAGCTAATTCAAAAGGCTAACTCTCTCTCTCTCTCTCTCTCTCTCTCTCTCTCTCTCTCTCTCCCTCTCTCTCCCTCTCTCTCTCCCTCTCTCTCTCTCTCTCTCTCTCTCTCTCTCTCTCTCTCTCTCTCTCTCTCTCGCTCTCTCTCTCTCTCTCTCTCTCTCTCTCTCTCTCTCTCTCTCTCTCTCTCTCTCTCTCTCTCTCTCTCTCTCTCTCTCTCTCTCTCTCTCTCTCTCTCTCTCTCTCTCTCTCTCTCTCTCTCTCTCTCTCTCTCTGTGTCTCTCTCCCCAGGTCAGTGTATGATGACCAGGCTCACGGGCACAAGCGCTTCATGGAGAAGCTGGAGTCACGCATCAGGAATCACGACAGGGAGATCGAGAAGATGTGTAACTTCCACCACCAGGGCTTCGTGGACGCCATCACTGAGCTGCTCAAGGTCCGCGCTGACGCTGAGAAACTCATGGTGAGCAGAGACCGACGAGGCCCAGCGCTGCTGACCCTAACGCTGACCCCACCGCTGACCCTGACCTTCCACGCTAGGGCTGGGTATCGTTTGAACATGTCCCATACAGATACCAATGCGAATTATATAAGGCGGAGAGACCACTTATTGATTTAGCGCAGGTGATTGATTGATTGATTGAACATTTTATTAACAGATTGCAGAATGGGTACAATACAGTACGGCTCAATACACACAATTGTTAAGGGGATGCAGACCTGAGAAAGACTTTCGTCTTGTTTACATCAGGGTCCCCCATTTTCAATTCATCATGAATTGTAATTAAGGGTGCAATTAGCACCGTGCAATCCTGTGTTGCTAAGACACAAGATCAATCTCATTGAAAACCACAAACTGCATGACTCACACATTATTCCGAAAAGGCCACAAGAGACGACATGAAACACATCTCGCGTCCTTCATTCGTTGGGGGGAAATATGTACGACCGGCTATAGCAGCCGTAGACACACATGTACGTGCTCCAATGAGCGTCTAGTCTCCTTATATAATCGCCACCTCTCAGTGGCCCTGCATGCGTCTCTATACTGAGAGTCAGAGTCCACTGGGGCCCCTCAGCCCTGTGGCCCTGGACCACAGTTATATAAAAGACAAGCAGAAGGCGGATCACAGCCAAACTTACCAGAGCTTGACATTAAAGGCCTGACTGAGCTGGTCTGGTGGAAAGTAGGTCGACCTCAGGTTAAAAAAAATATTGTTTATGAAAATGCTGCTATGGGCAAGTTTTTTAGTTGGATAGATTCAGAGGGAGGTGGGGAGGTTCATGTTTTGTTAGAAGTCATTCAGTGTATGATTTCAAACGCATGGTTTCTCTGTATATTTCTCTGGAATTTTCCCCAAGGGGATTAATAAAGGAATATCTTATATACTCAAAATATAGCAATATATCTATACATTTTTCCATCCATCATCCCTCCTTCTATCCATCTATATCCATCCATCCATCCCTCTCTCCCTCCATATATCCATCATCCATCCATCCATTCAGAGAGAGGGAGAGAGAGGAAATGGGATTTGAAACAATAGGTTATCTATGGAGTTTCCAGTA